>NC_143154.1:14351235-14402229 GCF_041381405.1 Jatropha curcas | reverse complement strand
GACTAGGCTACGAGCCTACTGACGCAGACCGGGCTGAAAGAGGTAGAAGGAGAAGGAAGGAAAGTATACAGATGCGGCCTTACCTCTTGACTCTGAATGGTTACTTCTGCAAACTGGAAGAATCGATTCCTTATCGTGGCTTCCAAGAACCATTCCGCTGCCCGGCTGCTAAGAAGATGCTGCCCGGGTTAGAGATATTCTCGGATGTCTGGGGCAACAAGCCCGAAACCATAACTGAACTGGAGGCGGAAGACTTCATGCAGCCTAGTCTCTTTGACGAGGTTGCGGTTATCACCGGAAGTGACGAGAATCGAGACTTGCTCAACCTGATCAAGCCAAGCGGAGGACCTCTTTCCAACTGGTACGCCGAGGAGGATCGTACTGCTGATAGCCCCCCTCCCGAGTCAAACCAAGAGTCAAAATCTGTAAAAAAGTCCTGTACTGAGTTCGAGTCTGACCCCGAGTCTAAAACCGAGTCAGAGTCCAATTCTAGTTCTGAGTCATCTGTGTCGGATCTAGAAGATCCAGATTTCAAATTCGATGTAATTTTTGAAGACGATTCCATCATAATCAATAAAGGCTTACAAATTCTTGACTACCCTGCGTGTCTATCTTTCCAAGCATTTCCAAGCAAAAATAATCAAATAAATGAAATAAAAAATGAAAAGGAAAAAATAATGATTGGCAAAGAAGAAAATGAACATACATACATTGCATCTGATTGTATGAACATGGAACAGGTCAGTGAATGTTTGAAGAAATTTGCCGATTGTTTCATGTGGAAGGCAAGTGACATCACGGGAATCGACCCAGCAATAGTGGTGCATAAGATTCCGGTATACCCATCTTCCATGACATGATTCACAAAGAAGTCGAAGTGTATGTGGACGACATGGTTGTCAAATCAAAAACAGCTGAAGAGCATACAACAGCACTTGAGAAGTTCTTCCTTAGACTTCGAAAGTACAACTTGAAGCTCAACCCGGCGAAATGTCTATTTGGAGCTACATCCGGAGTATTTCTGGGGCATATGGTCAGTCGGAAGGGCATAGAGATTGACCCTTCAAAAGCCAAGGCCATTTTGGAAATGCCAGCACCGAGGATGGAAAAAGAAGTTCGGGGTTTCCTGGGAAGGCTACAGTACATCAGACGGTTCATTAATCAATTGGCCGATACTTGTGGTCCGATTTTCAAATTACTCAGGAAAGGAGTAGCGGTTAAATGGAATGAGGATTGCCAGAAAGCTTTCGACCAAGTCAAGCAATATCTGCTATCCCCACCAGTTTTACAGCCACCAAGGCTAGGAAAGCCTTTGTTATTATACCTATCAGTGACAGAAGAAGCGATGGGTGCAATGCTAGCTCAACAAGCAGAAGATACAAGGATAGAAAATGTCGTGTATTACTTAAGCAAAAGGATGCTAGAATATGAGCTAAAATACAACAAGATAGAGAAGTTGTGTCTGGCTTTAGTTTGGGCCTATACAAAGCTGCAGCACTACCTCTCGTCTTACACAACCTATGTCATTTCTGAATCGAACCCCTTGAAATTCCTTATGAAGAGGCCGGTTCTTGACTGTAAGATGGCTAAGTGGGTATCGGTGCTTACAGCCTATGACTTAAAATTTGTACAACGGAAGGCAGTGAAAGGCGGAGCCTTGGCTGATCAGTTAGCAGAATTACCGGTCGAAGACCAAATGCCAGAGGTAGAATTTCCTGATGAAGACTTATTGAGCTTGGAAAGTGAAGTCTAGGAAATGTACTTTGATGGAGCTTCAAACTACCATGGAAATGGGGTTGGAGTTGTATTCAAAACTCCTTATGGAGAATACGTCCCAATCGCAGTCAAACTAGATTTCGACTGCACCAACAATGAAGCCGAGTATGAAGCTTGCATCAAGGGGTTAGAAGCGGCCCTAGAAAAGGAAATAAAAGTTCTCAAGGTTTTCGGAGATTCCAATTTAATAGTCTCCCAAGCCTTGAGAAAATGGAAAATTAAGGAAGAGCGTTTGGTTCCTTACCTACAACGTTTGGACGAATTGGTCCAACAGTTTGAGGAACTATCTTTCCACTACCTATCGCGCGCCAAAAATCAGTTTGCAGATGCCCTAGCTACCTTGGCTTCCATGGTTAATGTAGGGGGAGACCAAGTCATTCGACCTCTGATGGTTCGGCTACAGAAACAGCCAGCACATGTCATGAATCTAGTCGATGACAAGCCTTGGTATTGGGATAAACAGAATTATCTTCAGAATGAAGCCTACCCAGAGGGATCCACCAAGACTGATCAACGGACATTGAGACAGTTAGCATCTGGATATTTCCTTACTGGGGGAGTTCTGTATAAGAGGAGTTGGAATGGCCTGCACCTAAGGTGCGTTGAGGAGGGAGAAGCTCAAGCCATCATGGATTCCTTACATAATGGGGAACCCGGGCCACACATGCACGAAATAGCTCTGGCTCGAAAAATTATGAACCTGGGTTATTACTGGTCAACCATGAATGCAAATTGCATAAGACACGCGCAGAAGTGCCATGAGTGTCAAATTTTTGCCAAGCTGCAAAAGCAGCCTCCGGTCAATCTGAATCCCATTGCTTCACCATGGCCTTTCGCAACTTGGGGCATAGATGTGATCGGAAAAGTCCACCCGAAGGCGTCTAATGGCCATCAATTCATCCTGGTTGCTGTTGATTATTCCACTAAGTGGATTGAGGCAGCCTCCTATTCGGTCTTGAATGCCAAGAAGGCAGCACAGTTTGTTCGTACTAACATCCTTTTTCGGTACGGAACACCATTCGAGATCATCACGGATAATGGGTCCCATTTTCAAAGTGAGTTCTCTGACTTGTTAAACCAGAAGAAGATTCAGCATCACAAGTCTTCACCCTACCGACCACAGACAAATGGGGCGGTGGAAGCTGCAAATAAGGCTATAAAAGTCATTTTGCAGAAGACAGTTCAAAAGCATAGAGCTTGGCACGAACAATTACCGAATGCCTTATGGGGATATAGGACCTCCATCAGAACACCTACTGGGGCAACCCCGTATTCTCTAGTGTATGGTATGGAAGCAGTATTGCCTATTGAGCTGGAAGTTCAGTCGGCGAGAGTTATTCGGGAAAGCCAGATCAGCGAAGCAAATTGGGCTGAGAATTATCATTTGCAACTCTTGGGTATGGATGAAAAGCGATTGCGAGCAATCCACCAAACTCAAGTTTATCAAAGAAGAATGGCACGACATTTTAATAAGAAGGTCACAGACCGAAAACTGGAAGAAGGTTGTTTGGTTCTGAAGGAGATTAGACAGCCAATCATAGATCCACGTGGGAAGTTTCGTCCTCATTGGGCTGGACCCTATGTGTTAAAGAAGATATTGTCAGGCGGAGCCGTTATTTTGACTGATTTGGATGGTTTGGAATTCACTAATCCATGTAATTTAGATCAGTTAAAAAGATATTTTGTGTAATTGTAATCATTGCATAATGTATGATGAACTACATTAGACCTGATTCTCTTTGGAAAAAAGAAATTATATATCGGAGATATGTAGGCAGCCCTCTTTGGGCACGGTCTAAACATTAATAAAAAAAAATCATTTCATAATTTCATTCTTCTTTGCCAAAAAAAAAAAAGAAGAAAACAAGAAAAAAAAGAAAAAAAAAGAGAAAACCCGCTAAGTTGAAAACCCGAAAGGGCGGCTTAGGCAAAAGTCGGGGCTCGCTAAGCTGAAAACCCAAAAAGGGCGGCTTAGACAGAAATGGGTAAGCTCGCTAAGTTGAAAACCCGAAAGGGCAGCTTAGGCAAAAGTTAGAGCTTGAAATAAATAAAGTTGGAAAATGTTTGGAAAGCTAAATGATTTTTCTCAATTTAAGCTAAAAGGTCAAATCTCATTCTAATAGCAGCCCAAAGTCAGGCGGAAAGCAAAAGAGTCCAAACAAATAATGAAGTCTAAATCCAAGTCCAAAGCAAAAAAAAAAATACATCCAAAAGCTAAATAAAAGTCAAAATAAGAGAAAGATAGTAAAAGCCTATAGGAGTCTAGGTGTCCCGTCTCCTCCGTGGGGCAACGTCCTCTGAGTCTTCCCTAGCTGTTAAACTCTGTCCAGCCTCGCCCGTCCGAGGAGCCAACACAATCTCCTCACCAGTCCCAACCTCACCATCAGCGTCAGCCTGAACCCAACCTTCGAGTACACTCAGCAGTGCAGTCCTCCTTGGTCTCTCAATCGGCCAGACAGCAGTAATGAACCAAGCCCGATACTCAAGAGAAGTCTGAACACTGGCAGGATTAGGTAAAGGCCTAACCATACGATGATCTCTAACCCAAGCCCTAAGGACGGCTCGGGTAACGCCCGGGGTAATGGCTGAATCAGCTGAAAAGTCATCCATAATCGGAACAGTCTGATCTATCCTCATTTGCCTCAAAATGCGCGAAGCGCAGTACCAAGTACAGTGTGAGAGGCCTAAAAGGTAAACCCGAGAATGGCGAAAGCTGACCTGGATGAAGCGGGTGATGTTGTACCATGAGATGAACCACATTGTCTCATTTGGACCCAACTCAATTAGCCATGAAGTCCATGAATCAGTAGATGGGTGGGTGATCAAAATCCTCCGCATTCGATACTGAGTGGGATTATAGGGCAAGAGAGTAGGAGTAGCAACCACTTGAAGGTGGTCCTTCAACCAGACCTGAGTAATGGATCCTTTCTATTACAAGGGAATAAAGTAGAAAAGAGAGGAAAAGATAAGAAAGATAATAAAGGGAAATACCTGGAGAATGATGGGAGAAACTGTCCAGTCATCAAACCCTAGAGCAGCCCTGTCAAGGCTCCTAATAGTCTCGGCCAGTACAATGTCGCCGATACAACCCATATCCTCCATTTGTCGAACCATGGGGCAAAGACGCAAATCCCCAAAGCCTGGGTCCTGGTTAAACAAGAAGCCAACCAATAAACAGAAAACTAAGGCCCGCATCCTCAGCCTCATCCGGTCTGGATCGTTTGGGCAAGCCTTTGAAAATTCATCGATCAGGGGCAACAGAATTGCCTTCTGGTCATCAACAATCATAGCCCTAGCTTGGGGTCGGCTGAACTGAAACAGGTTTTCAAACGACCTAACATACCCAATCTTCACCTCATGCTTGACCAAAGGGGCATTGGGGTCACACCCTATGATAGCACAAAACTCCTCAAAAAGAGGGCACGTCTCCTCCATCATGGCCCCAAACCGGAAAACGTGGGCTTCAGGGTCCCAAAGTCTAATGCAGGCTCGTAAAAAATCCCAATCAATTACTACACCCCTAAGATTAATAACGGGAGAAAGACCGTACCTCCCCAAATTGATCTTTTCAACTTTGGAGAGACTCCTAGTCCAGCTGTGCATGCTATGGTTGTAGAAGGGATTCATGTCCTTTTATTTATTTTAATTATTTTTTATTGTTATTAAAAAAATAATGATAAAAAATAATAAATAAAAAATAATAAGAGAAGAGAGAAGAAACTGACCAGATTTTGTTGGCTCGAAAAAAAAGAGGGAGTGAATGAAAAAAAGAAGCAGGAAAAGCAGCTTAAATAGAGAAAAAAACGCTCCCGCAGGCGGCCCAGCCGCCGGAGGTGGCGGCCCGGCCCGGCGGCCACCGCAAAAAAAAAAATATATTTTTAATGTATAGATTTGAGATAAAATTCCCAAAAAAAAAAAAAGAAAAAATATGGGTCCTTTTCAGTTTTAAAAAAAAAAAAAGAAGGAGAGATGTTTTGTTGAAGCAAAATCCTTTTTTTTTCTATTTCATAATCATGCATATATATTTTTTCAGTACTAATCAAGTGCAGGTACAAATAAAGTTCAGTACAACAAAATACAGCTAAGATTCAGTATAGAAAATACAGCAAGAGAAAAACAAAGGAAAGCTGGAAAATCTAGCAACTGTCAGCGGCGGGGCCTCCTCCTCCTCTGATCATCAAAGGCTATCTGAGTCCAGGCCGCAGCTAGTTCTTGCTGCATCCCGAGAACCAACTCCATCATCTGATTGACCAGCCCGTCAGGAACCTGGAAACCATACAAAGGAAAATACAAGTTAATATCAAATCTCTTATGAATCCTTTTTATGAGAGATGTGTCAGGCTTTACCTCATTAATGTTCTTGGAAGGAAGAGTCTCGCGTTCCACATTATCCAGGGAGACCTCTCGAAGAACCGGAGGGCTATCGGGAACAAAGTAAGAAATACTGTATGGAAGACATAGACTGGCCAGGTCTGGGTGAAGCGGCTCGGTAGCCTCCAAAATAGCCCGGGGAGCCCTGGAAGGACCTGCCGACCGGCTAGGCCCAGCCTGCGACGGCCTCTCAATCGAGGTGGAAGAAGTGGGCTCGGTCATAGGCCTCCTCCTTGGAGTCCTAGTCGAGGGACCCGAAGCCCGAGAAGAACGGGTACCGAGCGGCTGGGAAGGAGCCGACCTCTGGATATTATCAAGCCGAGATCCAATGGGCGGCATCAAAGCGATTACGCAGAATTCATCATAATCCCCTCCCATGATGAACTCCAAATGAGGGATACCCTCAGTATGAGCAGCAGTGAGCGTCATTTGTTTACCCGCTCGCATATCCTCAGGGGGGGGATAAGGGACAGAGCGATAGCCTCTTATCTGAACGTCCACTCTCTCACCCAAATAATATCACCGTATGATGGGGTGTGACAGGACCACTCTCCGCTGAGACAAGGCATCTGACCGCTGGAAATCAGGATCAGCCTGAATCCAGCCCTGTAAACGGGCAGGCATCAGCCCCACGTCGGCCTATAAAAGATGTAAATATGTTAATAAATCTTTTTTTTTAACATATCCAAAAATACTAAGCATATACCTGCTCCAGAGGGCAAGTATCAAAAAAGGCTCTCAGCTCCTTCAGCGACTTATTGCGCCGGACGGGATGAAGGTTTGACTTGTACCATCTCCAAGCCGAAGGCGCCAGCCCTGATCCGGGATCAGTCTGGAGTAACTCTGGGCGAGTGTAAGGAAAGTACTCGAATGCCCAAGTCTGCAGAATGAAAAAAAAGAATCAGTGAGAAAGGAAAATCAAGATAAATAGAAAAACACAGAAAGGGAGAATGTTCTTTACATTACCTCCCAGAAATAGAAGGTCCCGCTAAGCTTACCATGGCCTCGACTCAGGTCACACAT
Organism: Jatropha curcas; assembly: GCF_041381405.1. NCBI lineage: Eukaryota > Viridiplantae > Streptophyta > Magnoliopsida > Malpighiales > Euphorbiaceae > Jatropha > Jatropha curcas. The sequence continues at coordinate 14,395,059 of NC_143154.1, read as the reverse complement.
ATCATCATACATGCGGCTCAGAATAGCACCGGCCCAGTCATACTCCTCTAAAAGGGCCAAATTCTCCAAACTCTTAAAGATAGAAGGGTTAAACTTCTCTTTCCTGTTGGACCAAAAGGTCGAAGCGAACAACAACAACAAAGTAAACCGGGCCACCTGAGTAGCCGTCAGCTCTCCCCGCCCGTATCTAGCATAGATGCTAGGGGCCTGGAGGGATAACCAGCGTCTGGAAATGCTAAAAGCAGGGGTAGCAGAACCTGGCTCGGCCAGCCGAGGCAGGTCTATCCCAATCAGCTCCACCATCCGGTCGGAGGAGATATCAATCCTCGAGTCATCATATAGCTCGATCGGCTGAATCCCGAAAGGGATCCCGGAGATCACAGAAAAGTCTGTAGGGGTCATTGTCAACTCGCCCCAAGAGAAGTGGAAAGTATTGGTGGTATCCCACCACCTTTCAGCCAAGGCACACAATAACTCCTTGTAGTTACTCCGACCCATGTCAAAATGCCTCAGATAGCCCAGGTAAGATGGACGGATGATCGCGCCAACCGGGCTGTTTGGATCGAATATTTTAAGCGGAATTCCAGCCACAGAACTCTCACCCACATCCAATTTAATACGGGAGTCCTAAAAGGTAAATCAACCTAAGAGTTACTCCTCGGTTCCTTACTAAGGGTAATGTCTTAGTTCTACCCTAGCATGCATACTAATAAAAGCAGTAAGCACAGGAAATTTTTTTCAAAATTCACAATTTGGCCTAAGTCCCAAAATTCACAATTTGGCCTAAGGCCCAAAATCACAATTTGGCCTAAGGCCCAAAAAAAAATCACAATTTGGCCTAAGGCCTAAAAATCACAATTTGGCCTAAGGCCCAAAAATTCACAATTCGCCCTGAGGCCCAAATAATAAATAATATGCACGCATAAAAGTGAAAGGGAACTCACCTGGGCAAAGATGCCGGTCATGGAGGCGTGAGTATCTGCGTCTGCCATAAGATCGACCTCGTCGAGAGAAATCCCTAGAGACCCGAGGAAATCCTCGTCGCTGCTGTAGCTTGGAAAAGCCATAGAGGAAGGTGGTCTTGTAGCTTTGAAACATGAGAGGATTTGAGAGAGCTCTCTAAAGTGGAGAGTGAGTAATGAATGAAATGGTGAAATTCAAGCTATTTATAAGCAAATAGCCAAAAGGCGGGTCTTCTGGACGCGTTCGATTTTTGCCTCCAAAATTTGTGTTTCAGACAACCATCGACTCCCATAAATCATTTTTATGGTTGTCGGTGGGGGGCAACTGTGAATACTCAAATTTTGAGGCTCAAAGAGCCAATTTTCCTGGACCGCAAGCAGTCCGACCGGACCAAAGGCCATTTTGGAAGTTCACCAATATGGTACTTGAAACGTCTGGGATGTCGCGAGGATCGCGGAACTGGTCCCGGAATTTTTTTCGGAGGTCCGGAGCTCCCAAAAAAGCCTCCGGAACAAAAAAGTAGCATAGCCACCAGACCCGGCGGCCAAGGCCGCCCTGCCACCGGCGGCCCAGCCGCCGGACCTCGGCGGCCTAGGCCGCCTGCCTTCGGCGGCCCAGCCGTCAGCATCCGGCGGCCAAGGCCGCGGCCGCTGAACCCCGGCGGCCCAGCCGCCGAGACAGGTGGCCCAGCCGCCGAGACCGGCGGCCAGGCCGCCGAAACAGTCCGATTTTCGCCTATAAATAGTGGCCCCAGGCCTTCTGTTTTCCTCACTCAGTCTGTGTTGAGGGACACTCCTTCTCCCTTACGCTCCTTGCGATTCTTTACTGCTTTTCTGCATTTTTATTTAGCTTTATTATTTTCTTGCTTTGTTATTTGGTCATTTAAAATTAAATTAATTAATATTCCCTTAACGAGGAGCTTAACCTGGAGTTAAGAAGTGGCGGCCGATTAAATCAGGTACATGAACTAAACTCTGCCTATTTAATTTTAGCATTTCATGCATTCTTCTCTTCTACTCCTAATAATTCTATAACTGCATAAATGCTTTCATGACATCTTTAGGCAAATAAACTGCCTCAAATAAATAAGTTTAGGCTAAATGCCCGGTTAATAAATAATCGTGGTATTAAAGCCTAAATCCGACAATATTGGCTTAAAATACCTAGTTAATTAATAGCTATGGTATAATCGCCTTTATTTCGAACAAATCTGGCTTAAGTCCAATTAATCAATAATTGTGGCTAAAAAGCTTTAATTAAACACGTTTTCTTGGCAATAAATGGCCTACATTATAAATCAATTAATCACTTTTGGCAAACAAATTGCCTATAAGTGAGATTGATCCTTTTTTAGCGACAAATCGCTTAAATCACAATTTTTGGCTAAAAGCCTTCAATTAATCACTTTTGGCAAATAAATTGCCTCAAATCAACAAATTTTGGCGAGAATCGCCCAATCATCAATTTTTTGGCAATAAATTGCCTAAATCAATGTTTTGGCTTTAAAGCCTTCAAATAAATCAAATGTTGGTGACAATCGCATAAATCACATCAATTTTTTGGCAACAATTGCCTAAAGCAAATCTTTTTGGCTAAAAGCCATTAAAATCAACATTTTTGGCATCAAATGCCTAAAACAATCAATCTCTGGCAAAATGCCTAAACAAAATGCACAAAGCATACACACACTCATGCATAAAGCATCCCCTTTCAAAGCCCTCTAAAAGAGGCCTATCGAACTACGTTGACTTTGATCTTCCATTCAAACGGAAGTACGTAGGCACGTTCAGGATTTAACCCCGGGCGGCAAGTCAAAATCACATAAACACTTTCATTGGTCCAATTGCATCATTTACCCTGCAAAGCATTCATTGTTTTGGTTAGTTCATCAGCATGACATAGTCTCGGGATCTACCTCGGGTTCGTAGACCATGCCTTACATTGGATTAATTAATCTAACATTTAGGTTAATTAAAATTGGAGTCGCTTAGGGTTTTTCCTAGTTTACCCTAAAATAATTAAACAAGGTGGCGACTCATACATTCATGTGCATTTCTACCCTTAGTCACATGCATTCATATGCCATGATGTTTGAGGTGGGGGTTCACATTGGGTGTTAGTTAATCTTCAGGTGAAGCCTCTACTGGTTGATCAGATTAGAGCTGCAATATTGACTGATGATGAATATCAAAAGATTCTTTGAGAGACATAAGATGGTAAACGACTAGAATTTCTGTCAGTAGAGATGGGTTATTACGATTTCGGGACCGGTTATATGTTCCTTTAGATTTAGATTTGAGACATCTCATCTTGAAGGAAGCACATGATTCTCCATTTGCTATGCATCCAGGCGGGACCAAGATGTATAGGGATTTGAAGAGGAACTATTGGTGGACTGGTATGAAGAAAGATATTGCTGAATTTGTAGCTAAATGTCTAACTCGTCAACAAGTCAAGGCAGAACATCAAGTACCAGCAGGATTACATCATCCACTTCAGATTCCAGAATGGAAATGGGAAAGAGTGACTATGGATTTTCTAATGGGACTTCCACTTACCCAGAAGAAACATTATGCAGTTTGGGTTATTGTGGATAGATTGATGAAGAGTGCTCATTTCCTACCTGTAAGATCAGACTATAGTTTAGAGAAATTGGCAGAAATATATATTGGTGAAATAATTAAGCTACATGGAGTGCCAGTATCCATTGTTTCCGATAGAGATCCAAGATTCACATCTAGGTTTTGGGTTAGTTTACAGAAAGCCCTGGGCACTAGATTGAATTTTAGTACTGCATTCCATCCTCAGACAGATGGTCAATCTGAGAGGATTATTCAAATATTGGAGGATATGCTTCGAGCTTGTGTTCTTGAGTTTGAAGGTAGTTGGGATAAATATTTGACTTTCATGGAATTTGCTTATAATAACAGTTACCAGACCAGTATCGGAATGCCTCCATATGAAGCTTTATACGGTAGAAAATGTAGGACACCCCTATGTTGGGATGAAGTTGGTGAAAAGCAATTGCTAGGTCCTGAAATTATTCAACAAGCAGAAGAAAAGATCAAAGTAATTAAAGAAAGATTGAAAGCAGCAGCAGATAGACAAAAGTCATATGTGGATCTAAAAAGAAGAGATATAGAGTATAATGTGGGTGATAAAGTATTCCTTAAGGTTTCCCCTTGGAAGCGTGTTATGAGATTTGGTAGAAAGGGAAAATTAAGTCCTCGCTTCATAAGACCTTATGAAATACTTGAGAGGATTGGTCCATTGGCATATAGGTTAGCCTTACCACCAGAACTCGATAAGATTCATAATGTTTTCCATGTTTCTATGCTTCGGAGATATAGATCGGACCCTTCACATATATTGCCTTTAGAATCAATTGAAGTTAATCGAGACTTCACATATGATGAAGAACCAGTGGCTATCATAGCTAAGGAAGTTAAGCAACTTCGGAATAAACAGATTCCCTTAGTTAAGGTGTTATGGAGAAGCCACTCCAGAGAAGAGGCTACTTGGGAACGTGAAGAAGATATGAGAAGACAACATCCACAATTATTCAGAGATCTATAACAGATAAAATTTCGAGATGAAATTTCTTTAAGGAGGGAAGAGTTGTAATATCCTCAACTTTGTAGTTCCTGCTATTCTAGCTTTTTCGATGAATTTGGTTATCCAAATGAAAGGAAAACTTAGAATAATGGGAAACACTATATATTGAGGATGTGAATATTAATTAAATGGTAATTAATGTGATTACAAATCAATTTGAAAGATTAAAGGAAATCAAAAATGAGTTAAAGAGGAATGACTTCTTGGTAAAGCACGATTTTACCCGAAAAGCCCGAAAAACGGTAATTTTAGTATGACCTTTCTTAAGTGGGGTTTATAATATTAAATACACTTGGTTGATACCTACTAGGACTAAAGTGAAGTGATTAAAAAGATTAGAGTGCCAAAGGATGAAGGGAAAACAAAAGGGAGGATTATAGTGCAATTTTCATTTAAAGGACATGGAAGGAATTTTTAATAATGTTTATTATATATTATTATGAAGAGGTGGAGATAACCACGCCATTTTCCACCCATTTTTGCAGCCCAAGTCGGTCAAGAAGAGAGGAGGAGAGTTTTGATTAAAAACCAAGCTAAAAGGAGGTGAAAATCAAGGAATTTTCAAGTAATTCTTAAGAAAAGGTTAGTTATCTTCACTTCCTTCTTTTCTATGGATTAATTTTTGAATTCCATGAACTTTGAAGTGAGGTTCTTGCTTGTTCATTCTGATTTGGTGAAGATGAAGTGATTAGAATTGAGTTTAAGGTGATTTAAGATGATTGAAAGTAGTTATGCATGAATTCAAAGTTTAATTTGCATAATTCACCAAGATGGATGATTTTGAGTTTGTATTTGATATGCCATGACCTAGGGATTCTGATATATCTTATATTATGATGTTATGTAAGTAATAGAAGAGTTGAATTGCATGAATTTGTGCTGGAAGTGAGTTGAGAATGCTTAAGCAAACATATCATTGTTGGACCTGTTACAGTTGGGCTGTCTGAACTTCAGCTTCTGTAATTGACCTATTTGACTAAGCAAATGAACTTCAAAATTCATGAAATTTTATATGGAGATAGGTTGAGATGTTGGGTAGGTCATGTTAAAAGGGAAAGGCCATTGGATAAAAGGAAATGGAGTTATAATTAAATCCATGTAGGCTCCTCAGCATGAGAAAAACTGAAATTCAGATTCTATAATTATGTCCTTTGACAATGAAAATGAGCTTTAAAAATTATGAAATTTTACAGGGCAGTACCCTAAGATGTTGGGAACATGCTATAAAAATTTCAGGGCAAATGACTATGAGGAAATTAAGATATAGCCAACGGAATGCAAGCTGCTCATATGCTGAAATTCTGCATTTCATAAACATTGAATGAATTTAGCATGCCATTGACTTCTATTGTTTTAATTGTGAGTAGTATGTTTCTAGGATGTGGTTAAGTGTTGGATATGAAGTGTTTCATGCTTAAACTAAGGTCATAAAAGGAAAGAAAAAAAGCATGATACTACATTCTAATGCTTAATTTGCATTCCTATAGAAGTGCATGTGTGTATATTGTGTAGTATGAAGTTAATATGAGTATTAATCTCATGCTACAGCTTCTGAGAGAAAGGGAGTTGAGGATAGGGTGGTTACTAGAGGAAAAAGGCTAGGGGAGCCTTCTAGCTCAGGTTAGTGTACTATTCCTTTCCTACTTTTGTTTAAACAAAATGAAATTGATTTTGCAAAACATTTTCAATGGATTTGCTTTATGAATTATAACTATAACAAAAAAAAATATTCATGATGTCATAAGTGTTTAAAGAAGAAAAGGATTGTTTTAAAAGCATACAGCCTAATGACATATGTAAATGAATTTTATGATTCTTATACCTTGAAAGAGGAGGATGTTGGCCAATTGATACCTGTAGTATGAGGGGTGGCCGTGACTGAATGATTTTAGTAGTGTTTGCGAAATGAAATGTTGCCCATAGTGATTTTAATATTATTACATGGATGGAATGGGTTAAAAGTCTTACAGCTGATATAATGGTTATTAACCCGAATATCACTTCATTTATTGAAGTTGATATTACGATCGATTGAACATGGATATCATCACTAGATGATATATGATTGATATGAAATTCTCCCTCCATGTTGAGCTTGTAGATTGCTCCCTCTTCTGTTGAAATCATATCACAGATTGAGGTTGTAGACAGTAGGTCTAGATGTGCACATTAGATACTGATGGCCCTTGGAATTAATTCTATAAAAGCTGTAAAGACTACATTATGAATTTATGATTTAAATGGTATTGTTTTTTTTTCTTATTTCCTTTAACATGGTGGGTTTATGGCTTATGATTCATTATTTCATATAAAGAGTTTGATTTGACAAATTTGTGTTTATTTTATAATAGTACACCACTAAGCAAAATGCTTAGCGATAGTTGCTTTTGTGCTATCGTAGGAAAAGGCAAGGAAAAAGAACTAGGAGAGGATCTTTTTTATTTGATGTAGATAATATGCTACTGATGTAGCTATTGTATATTTGACTTCTTTTGGAATATGTATGATGTATTAAACATAACAGAACATCTATGTATATTTGAGTAGATACATGTAAATTATGATTGTATGAATTTCTATTATGTATCTAAGGTTTGAAAAGGATTTCAGTATGTAATTAAACCATCCATGGGCTTATGGGTTATGGAATCCTTTTATGTTTTTGCTAATATAATTGATGTTTAAGAAATCATATTGAGCTTAATGGAAGTTATGTTTCATATGTTTAGTAAATTACGGAAAAAAGACATTTCTTTATAACATATGAAAGAACCAAAAGGAGTTTTACATTTAATAATTAAATCTACTTTTCTACAAGATATAAATGAATGAATCAACAGTATTAAGTCCCTTGTAGTATACTTAGTAAGCATTTATAAGACTTAAGTACTTATTAAGTATATTACGGGCGACATGCCATGTCTTACAGTAAGTTAAGGTGTGACAAATGTGATTTGTTCTTGAGCAAATGCATTCAAGGCTGCTCGTAGCTTGGTTGCATGAGCTCTTGTGATTGGCCCCGCGGGTAGAGCTAGAGGATCCTTCATCTTGCTCCCTTGATCCGTATCATTCCCTCCCTCCTCAAAAAGATTTGTCCTCAAATCTGAATCATAATCAAATGGAGAAAGATTAGAAACATTAAAGGTAGCAGACACGCCATACTCACCTAGTAGATCAATCTTGTAGGCATTATCATTGATCCTCTCCAACACTTGAAAAGGCCCATCACCTCGAGCAGCAAGCTTTCCCTTCCTTTGGTTTGGGAATCTTTCCTTCCTCATGTGGACCCAAACCCAATCTCCAGGTTGAAAGACCACACGCCTCCTTCCTTTGTTGGCACGGTCAGCATAGCTTTTGTTCTTCATGTCTATATGAGCTCTGGCTTTAGCATGTATCTCCCTGACCAATTCAGCCTTCTTTTCACCATCCAAGTTAGCAATTTCACTCAAAGGCAAAGGAGATAAATCAAGTACAGTCAAAGGATTAAAACCATACACTAGCTCAAATGGACTATAACCACTAGAAGAATGTATAGACCTATTATAAGCAAATTCAATGAAAGGCAAACAATCCTCCCAGGTTTTTAGATTCTTACCAACCACCGCTCTAAGCAAAGTACCTAGAGTTCTGCTAACTACCTCAGTCTGGCCATCCGTCTAGGGATGACAAGTAGTAGAGTACAGCAACTTCGTACCAAGCTTACCCCATAAAACACGCCAAAAATGAGAAAGGAATTTGGCATCACGGTCCGAGACTATGGTGCGTGGCACCCATGCAATCTCACAACCTCCTTGAAAAACAACTCAGCAACATGGACAGCATCATCACTCTTATGGCATGCAATGAAATATGCCATCTTACTAAACCTGTCCACAACAACAAAAATACTATCCCTACCACGCTTTGCTCTGGGCAATCCAAGCACAAAATCCATAGAAACATCAGTCCAAGGCAAAGTAGGTACAGGTAAAGGCATATAAAGGTCATGAGGCATAGATTTAGACTTAGCTTGCTTACATGCTATGCACACACCACACAGTTTCTCTACATCTCTACCCACATGTGGCCAAAAGAAATGTTCAGCAAGTATATCATATGTCTTAAGAACCCCAAAGTGCCCCATAAGTCCCCCACAATGTGATTCTAACACAAGCAATTCACACATAGAACATTTGGGTATACAAAGTTTATTGCCCTTAAATAAAAACCCCTCATGCCTAAAGAACTTATTAAAGGCCCCATGTTCACATGCACTCCAAATAAGACCGAAGTCATCATCATCAACATATAAGGATTTTATATGCTCAAATCCTAACAACTTAGCATTAAGAGTAGTAATTAAAGCATACATCCTAGAAAGTGCATCAACCATAATATTTTCTTTCCCTTGCTTGTATTTAATCACAAAAGGAAAACTGTTCAATGAATTCAACCCACTTACCATGTCTCTTGTTCAACTTACCTTGTCCCTTGAGGTGCTTTAAAGACTCATGGTCAGTGTGTATGACAAATTCTTTGGGTAGAAGGTAATGTTGCCGTACCTCCAATGCTATCACTAGGGCATATAGCTCCTTATCATAGGTTGAATAGTTGAGTTGCGCTCCATTGAGTTTCTCACTGAAATAAGCAATAGGCTTTCTCTCCTGCATCAACACTGCACCAATGCCTACACCAGAAGCGTCACACTCAATCTCAAATGTTTTGTCAAAGTCAGGTAAAACTAAAATAGGAGCAGAACAAAGAATGGATTTTAAAGTATCAAACGCCCTTTGTTGTGCTTCCCCCCATTTGAACCCAACTTCCTTCTTTATCACCTCTGTGAGTGGGGCTGCTATGGTAGAGAAGTCCTTCACAAACCTCCGATAGAAGCTTGCCAAGCCATGGAAACTCCTCACCTCAGAGATAGATTTAGGAATTGGCCATTCTCGAATTGCTTGAACTTTCTCCTCATCAACCTCAATCCCCTGTGCACTCATAACAAAACCAAGAAAAACAAGCCTATCTATGCAAAAAGTGCATTTTTGTAGCTTAGCATATAACTTTTCAGCTCTCAAAGTTATCAACACTAACCTAACATGCTCAATATGGTCATCAATAGATTGGCTATAAATCAGTATATCATCAAAATAAACCACAACAAATTTGCCTAGAAAAGCACGTAAGACATGGTTCATTAATCTCATGAAAGTATTAGGTGCATTAGTTAGACCAAATGGCATAACCATCCACTCATATAAACCATATTTAGTCTTAAAGGCAGTTTTCCATTCATCACCTAACTTCATTCTAATTTGATGATATCCACTCATTAAATCAATTTTCGAAAAGTATTTACTACCATGCAGTTCATCTAACATATCATCTAGCCTAGGAATTGGATGGCGATACTTAACTATGATTTTGTTGACAGCTCGGCAGTCAACACACATCCTCCAAGAACCGTCCTTCTTAGGCACAAGTAATACAGGAACTGCACATGGGCTCATACTCTCCCTCACAAATCCTTTAGACAACAGGTCATCAACTTGGCGCTGCAACTCCTTAGTCTCCATGGGGTTGCTCCTATAAGCTGGCCTATTAGGAGTTGTAGCTCTAGGCATGTTGACGCGTGATTTTATGCCTCCACCTGATCCAATGATGATATGAGGACAAGGGATAAGGTATCACGATAAACCAGAAGTGTTTGAACCAAAAATTGAATCAAACTGCCCAAAGGAGCCTGACCAGCGTTAGGGTTGCGTCACGCAGCTAGTACCTGCGTGACGGCACTCTTAGCTGCGTCACGCAGCTAGTACCTGCGTGACGGCACTCTTAGCTGCGTCACGCAGCTCTAATAGGGCTGACACCTCTGGCGCGCGCCCGTGCAACGGCCTGCACTGTTTATATGGATACGCGGCAACTGTACGAAAAGTAAGTCGCGTCACGCGAGCTTACGGGTGTATCACGCAGCTTCTACTAGCGTGACGCGACTGCTCTGTTGCCCTAGCCATATAAATACAGCATTTTACAGCAGAAACGGGACTTTTGACACTTTGCTCTCATTTCTTCTAAGAAAAATCGCATTCTGAGTTTTAAGTTTCTAGGTTAACGACTAGTGTTCTTCCTTAAGAATTCAACTGAGTAAACTTGGGGAAGATCGAGTCATAGATATTTTAGATTCAAAATCAAAAAAAAAAAAATACAAAAAGATAAGAGGAGGAAAAGAGAGTAAAGAAAGAGAAAGAAAATTATCTATTCTGTGAAAGGACTTGGTGAACACACTTCTGGAATCGTGGAACAACGCCTCTGAGTTAATCTCAGTGCATGCAATCCTCAAATCTGAGGGCTAGGTAACGATCCTAACTTTCTCTTTTTCATTTCTAGCATTTTATCTCCTAAAAATCTCATTTTCATAGTGTTTAGTTGACCTATTATTGATTAAACGTAAGTTTGTCCATTGTTGAAATCTTCTGGGTTGATTTTAATCATTTATAATAAAAAGAACACGTAGAAAAGAGTAGTTTGAAAGGTAGTTGCGGACCAGAGCAGCCGCTTCACGCAGCTACTACCCGCGTGACGCGAATGCTCTTGTCCAAAAGCTCTTAGCCTGGATTGGACCACCTGCGTGACGCAGCTGTTCGTGCACTCAGTTATATTTTGTTTTATATTTGTATTTAATGTTTCACTGAAAAAGAATAATCAATAAGCTTGAGTGTTATAAATAAGTCACAAACGGCTCCGTCACGCAGCTAGGAGTTCCGTCACGCACCTGTTCTTCATAGAACAGCTGCGTGACGCAATTGTTCTAGTCTACAGGACCATAATTAGAGTTCCGTCACGCGACTGTTCTTCATAGAACAGCTGCGTGACGCAACTAATACAAATCCCAGAATAAAAATAGAGCTGCGCCACGCGACTGTTCTTCCATAGAACAGTTGCGTGACGCGGTTAGCCTCTAGTCCCAGATTACTCTTATTATATTGTCTTAATTTCATTTTATTAAATAGATTCTTAATCTTAATCCAGAAAAATGATCAACAATGGGTAAATTGAATTTTAATCCAATCAAGTCAATTAATCTATTATGATTGTGGTATTTTTTAGATTTAATATTTGTTATTCCTTTTAATTATATTATTAAATCCGGTTTGTGGCCCGCCTTTAACCATAAGGCAAGAGCGGGTCTTTTAATTTCATTTGACACGTATGGTGGATGAATGATGGATGTGATGCTTAATATTTGAATGAATGCAATGGATGAGTTTACTTTGGACGATTAAATAATTTTCCACATAGGAGCTTGGTTCGATTTATTCGGGTTGGGTTTAAATAATTGGCTTTTCTAAAATAAAATCAATTAGAAATCGTAGGTTAAAAGAGGCCGGTTTTCCGGGCGTTGGCTTCCAACGGGTCGACGTACCTAACTCCCTTACCTAGAATCGTACTTGGTACGCCTGACCAATTTTCTTTCAAATGATTCGGCCTTAAATAAAATTGGGTTAAATGAAGTCACTTTTATAAAATAAAATTGGAAACGGTCCCATTGCTGAAATAATGGGTGGCGACTAAAACGATTTGTAAGACCGATTTATCGACATCGCACATCCAAAAAAGGTTTTATCACCTCTTTTTCCAAAACGAAATAACAACCAAATAAAACCAAACCAAAAATTTTCGTGTTTTTTTGGGGGAAAACAGTTTGGCGACTTCACTGGGCATTTTGCACCCAATAATCCCCGGTTGTTTTTAATAATTAATGGTTGCAATTAGGAGTTGACTCTAAAAAAGCCTACCTTTTTTGAATAAAATTGGTTAGAAAAGCCGATGGAAAATTATTAATCGTCCGTATATGTTTAATTGCTTTCCTTTTCTTTCTAGGTTTTTTACATTCATTTGCATTTCTCTCTTCTCACCTCATTCTACCCGTATCATCCTTCGGTACTGGTGTTAAGTTTGACGGTGGATTTAGCCTAAACCTCGCGTTTTAGGTGCATCCATCCGAGAATTAACATTACTACCAACCGCAAGCCTAGTACCTTAAAGGTGCATCAAAAGGAGTAGGCCCAACAAAGCTCGAATCCTGTTTGCGGAACCCAGACTTTGTTAAACCCAATAAGACCAAAGCCAATGCATATAAGCCGTAGTTACATCCTCTAAGGTGCACCCGATTCTGTTTGCTGTTGATATGCCGCATTCATTTCCGAGAGTTAATGTCGTCAATCTCAAAACCCCATGTTGGTTGTCGAGATTAGACCAATTCCTAGGAAACAGATGTCGAAATTTTATACCAACGGAATCCGTGTGTGGGAGAAATAAGGTTGGAAGGCATGCATTTCCCAACTCCTGTTCCCCTGTTTGATATAAACTGTACATATGTTGTGGCATTCATGCACCATGTAACATTTTTCTTTTCAGCCATACATTAATAAGAGCTAATGTTCGGCATGGATGTTTGACCTTGGTTTTGAGACTGGATTTCAAATTCGTTTTGAATAATACTATGCAATCACTTATTGCGAATCAATACCCGGAAGAAAAGGGAGGTATAAGGGGGTTGTGATTCCTTTGTATTTTTACATTTCTCGCATTATCTGAAAAATAGATGAGAGATTAGAAAATTTGTAACAGAATAAAATGAAAATCCTGCTTGGGGCCATATGTTCCAAGGCAAAAAGTAAGGATGCAAAAAAAATAATAATAATAAAATAAAAATAAAAATAAAAAAAAATAATAAGATAAAATTCCGCTCGGAAATTCTTTCATTCCGAGGCAAAAGTTAGGGATTTGAAAGAAAATAGTCGGTCGTAAATCCAAAAGGAATGGTCGACGACAGATAATGCCCGAAATGTTTAAATACAAAATAAGTTATTGTTATATTATTCATACCAAATTTTTGGTCTAGTCGTCAAAATCGAGATCTTATTTCCATGCTGACTTTAGCACATTAGAAATGCATTTCTCATCCTATGTGCTTTCATTTTCGCATGCATACATGCAGGACCCTCTTTAATTCAGAAATTTTTTGCCAGAATTGATCCTTCCCGGGAAACCGGTTCGAGAGTTTGGCACTGACATCCTGGTCAGCGTCTACTCAGAACATCCCCAATCCCCGAGTTCATCCCGGCCAGTTCAGTAAGCTACTCAAGTTCATCAGATTCAGAGCCCGACTCAGATTCAGTAGAAATGGCAGATGATATAGGGGGTGAACCCGGGTTTTCACAAGCTCAGATAAGGACCATCGCTCAGATTGTGGCCGCTGCTCTCGCTCAAGATAGGGCCCAAAACCAAAATACTCCCCCTTCTAGCAGCCAGCCTGTGGTTGAAGAGAGGCAAATGCCAGACCCCGTGTCAGATAATCAAACTTCTGTGGGAAACGCCACACTTGTTGAGAATGATGTGCTCAAGCAACTAGCTGAGCTAAAGGAAAGGTTTGATAAAATGGCTGCAATGAAGGAAAAAGACCCAGCCACCAACTTTCACATAACTGAATATGTTTTACACCCGAGCAGTTCTGCCTCATTCAAGACTTTCAAGCATACCATATTTGAAGGAGATAATGATCCCCGTTCTCACCTGTCTGAATTTCTCCGAGTGTCACAGATGAACCGGTACAACGAGGAAGATGTTTTGCGAGCATTTCCGCAAACATTGCACAAAGACTACCGGAGACGGTATGATGGTCTAGATGAAGAGGTGCAGAAGGATTGGATCAAGTTGCAGACCGCTTTCCTTAAACACTTCAAGACCGACGAGAGTGACGAGTTTGGCTTGCGCGACTTGGAAAGCTTAAGACAGGGGAAGGATGAAAGCTTTTTCGATTACTATAGGAGGTGGAGAACGAAGCTGTATAGAGTTCAGACAAGACCAAAGGATAAAGAATTGATCCGTATCTTCAGTAGGAGCCTGTTGCCCTTCTTCAAGGAAAGGATGTTGACCCAACCTCTCACCGATTTTGCTCTAGTTCAAAGCGCTGGCCTAAACATAGAAGAGCTGTATAAGGAAGAAAAGAAAAAGAACAGAGGGTTTGGCAACTATCAGACTTCCTATGGTGACAGAAATGCCGGAAGCAGCAATCAGAACCAGTCGGGGAACAGTAATGCCATAGTGGGGGGCAGTTTATGACAGAACTAGAAGAGAATTCACTGATTTAGGGAGACCTTTGAGCACAGTGTTAAGATCATGCATCAAGAATGGAGTGCTGTCGAAGCTGCCAATCGATCCGACTAAGCCCGTACGAGGGAGGTACATGGACAGAAATTGTGATTATCATCAGTGCAAAGGGCATTCAACTGATGAATGTTTCAAACTGAGGCACGATATTCAAGATTTGATTGATAGTGGGAAGATTACGAAACCTTCAGACAAGAGCAAGCCAAGTACCAAGAACAACCCGCTTCCACAATATCAGTATAATTATCCATCCCATAAGTCTCAGTCGGGTGGATCGGTCAACGCAATCGGGAGTGGATTGCCAGAAGAGGTAGTATTGGCTGAAGCGGAATGGGAAGAGCGGATGTGCGCAATGTTGAACATATGGGATGACTGCAGTAGTGATGAGGAAGAGAAGGTACCAGTAAAGATCGAAATCGAGAAAAGCATCACGGTGAAAGTGGGTGATGTACCTGAAGATGAAGATGAGCAACTACAGCTTGCCATTCAAAAGAGCTTAGCTTATCAAGAAGAACAGTGGTACTATAGCAGTGAGGAGGAAGTGAACGAGGTAGGTGTTCAGAGTTTGACCCAGAGTGGGCGAGTATACAATCTCGAGAGTAGCATGCAGGCTAAGGGGAAAGAGGTTGCTGTTGGCAGAATCAAGAAGAGAATGACAGAGAAAGGCGAAGAGGAGCCAAAAGAAAAGAAGAAAGAGGAAGCGGTAGTAAAAGGACAGAAGAAGGCTGTTGAGGTTGGAGAAAGCAGTCAGAGTAAGGCGCCTAGTGGGGTGACCGCCAGCTCAGTGCTGAGTCAGTTGCAAAGAACAAGAGCTGATATTTCTATATGGGATTTGCTGATTGCATCTAAGGAGCATAGAGAAGCTTTACTTGAAGCCATGACTTTTGTCAGAGTGCCAGCTCGAATTCAAAGTGCTGATATGATCAATGTGCTACAGCGAAGAATAGGCGAAGTCACTTTCTTTGACTCAGACCTTCCACCAGAAGGAAGAAACCACTGTAAGCCGTTGTACATTCAAATCACCGTCAATGGACGAGATACCCGAAATGTGATGGTGGATAATGGATCAGCATTGTGTGTATGTCCACTGAAGATGCTGTCCAAGTTTAAAATTGAGGAATCAGAGCTTGAGCCATCAAACATGGTGGTCAAGGCTTATGATAACACTATGCGGAATGCAAAAGGGACCTTCAAAGCGAAAATATCCACAGGGGCAGTGGAAAGCTGGGTAGACGTGGTTGTGCTTGACATTTTAGCCAACTATGCTCTTTTGTTGGGAAGACCCTGGCTTCATCCTTTGGGTGCAGTTCCATCCACCTTGCACAGAAAAGTAAAAATTCCGTGGGGTATAGATGTGGTGATAGTCAACGCGCAAGAGGATCTAAGTGTGGCAACAGTGGAAGGTTTAGAGCTGGCAGTACTGTTATCGGGTTTTCAGGTGGCAGTAATTGATGTGTCCTCCACCAAGAGCAAAAGTGCAGTGAATAGAATGAGTCCTTTCTCTAGGAAGATGATGAAGAAGATGAATTGGCAGTACAGCAAGGGTTTAGGTCGGGAGCTATAAGGAAGGTTTGAGCCTCTCTCATCGGCATTGGGGCAACAAGACAAGCGCGGATTGGGCTATTCTGAAAATAGAAAGAAAGAAAATATGAGGTTCGGTCTCCAATCAGAGCGTCGAATGTGAATCAGATCTTCTTTATTCCACAAGCTGAAGGGGAATTTCAGAGTAGGGGAAAGACCTATCCCGGCTTGGAGATATTCATGACCGATTATGAGGAGAAGCTGGTCAAGTCACCCGAACCTTCCTTGGAACAGCTGGTGGATGGGACTGAATTCATGGTATGTATGATAGAAGCGAGCACTGAATCTGAGTGGTTGAAGAAGATATCCAAGTTTGAAGACTTTCTGGGGATTGGGGATGAAGCTTCGAAGCTGGCACAAGAGCAAAAGGCCAAGGCGCGCATTCTCCAATCAGTTCTAGCTGTCGAAGACGCCGAAGAAGCGGAGAGGAAGGCATTGAAGGTGAAGCCGGTAGAGGAGAAGATAGAAGCTACCCCGGCGGAAGAAGAAGGAGCAGATGCTGATGAAGTGGTCCAGGCAATAAAAGACACTTGTAATGAATGTATTGAACAGGCAATTAATCCTATATTTTGTTTTTCTGATGCTTGTTTTGGGAACACTATGGATGGTTTTCCTCTTTTATTTCAATCAATGGAAGTGAACTTTGACTATTTGTTTTCTTGTTTTCCTAATTGTCACGTTCATGGCATTGATTATACCACGCGCATATTTGACATAAATGCATTGCATCATTTTGCATTTAACTTAAGCACCACTGAAGATCCTAAAATAATCGAAATCGGATCAGACTTTAAACCTGAGCTCAGATAGGATCTTCAAGAATGTATCAAGAAAAATTCAGAGGTATTTGCTTGGAGCTATGCGGACATGCCAGGGATCGACAGATCAATAGCAGAGCACTTCATTCCTACTGATCCGAGTATTAAGCCAGTAAAGCAGAAAAGGAGAAGGGTCAGACCAGAATGGCAAGACAAGATCAAAGCGGAAGTCCAGAAGCAGTTAGATGCAGGATTCTTAGAAGTAGTTCATTATCCGGAATGGTTGGCGAATATAGTCCCGGTATTGAAGAAAGACGGGAGGATAAGGGTCTGTGTTGATTACAGGGACTTGAATAAAGCCTCACCTAAAGATGACTTTCCACTTCCGCACATAGATGTTTTAATCGACAGCGCTGCCGGAATGGGATGTTATTCTATTATGGACGGATTTTCCGGATACAATCAAATACTGATGGCTTTAGTGGACAAGCACAAGACGACCTTCACCACGGACTTCGGAACATTTTGCTACAAAGTAATGCCATTTGGATTGAAGAATGCCGGGGCAACATACCAGAGAATGGCTACCACACTGTTTCATGATATGATCCATAAAGGGTTAGAAGTATATGTGGACGACATGGTGATCATGACAAAAACACAGGAAGAACATGCAGAGATGTTGGAAAAGTTCTTCGCACGGGTCAAGCAGTACAACTTGAGACTCAATCCCAAGAAGTGCGTATTCGGAGTAACGAAGGGGAAGTTGTTAGGTTTTGTTGTAGGACCTAATGGGATTGAGGTTGACCCCGACAAAATAAAAGCCATTCAGGACATGGAACTGCCAAGAACAGAACGTCAGGTGAGAAGCTTCCTGGGTAAAATTCAGTACATCAGCAGGTTCATTTCGAGGTTATCCATCACCTGTGCTCCAATTTTCAAGCTACTGAAGAAGAATCAGCCAGTCAAGTGGATGCCAGAAGGCCTTTGACCACATAATGAAATACTTGATGAATCCACCGGTGCTTAGTTCACCAAGACCAGGAGAACCTCTAATCTTGTATCTATCTGCAGAAGATGCAGGAGTTGGAGCAATATTGGTACAACCGGACATTGCTGGAGTAGAAAAGGCTATCTATTACATTAGCAAGAAATTACTGCCTACAGAGGAGAAGTACAATCTGGTTGAGAAAACATGCATGGCAGTAGTATGGTCGATAAAGAAGTTGCGGCCTTACTTTAATTCCTTCAAGGTCACTTTTGTCTCCAAGATCGATCCTCTGAAGTATTTGCAGAAAATGCCCACTCTAGAGGGACGGTTGTCTAAGTGGTTAATTCAGATGTCTAGTGTGGATGCAGAATTTCTAACGAAGAAAACGGGTAAAGGTCGGGCTGTGGCAGAATTCCTGGCAGAAAATCCAATTGCAAGTGATGAACCTTGGGAATTGGAGTTTCCGGATGAGTACCTACTATGCATCGAAATAGGAGCTTGGAGATTGTATCTTAATGGATCAGCAAATAGAAATGGAGCCGGAGCTGGTATCGTAATTGAAGCACCTAATGGCGAGGTTACCACGATGTGCAAGAGGTTGTTGTTCCCGATCACTAATAACATGGCGGAATATGAAGCATGCATCATGGGAATGGAAGCTCTCCTTACATCCGGTGCTAGGGAGGTCGAAGTAATAGGAGATTCGTTATTGGTTATTGAACATGCTAACGAGAGATGGAGGGTAGAGGAAGAAAGACTGAAGCCCTATGTTGAGTACTTGTTGAAAAAGGCAGCACTATTCGACAAGATCACTTTCACTCACATAGGAAGAACCTATAACAGGATTCCAGACGCCTTGGCAAACTTAGCATCGGCTTGGCAGGATTTGAGTAAAGTTCCGAAAAAGCCATTTATCATTATCACAGCCAACATCCCGTGCTATAAAGAACATTTTGTGAACCAGATAGAGTCGGAGGAAGAACCATGGTTCACGGATATCCTGAGGTACATGAAAGACGGTACTTTTTCCGATGATGCTACGAAAGAAGACCGTGCAGTTCTCAGAAAAATGGCTCTGAATTATGTTCTAGCTGATGGTGAACTCTACAGAAGAGCTTGGGATGGAATGTTGCTAAGATGTGTGAGCAAGAGAGAAGGAGAAGACATAATGAGGAAGGTGCATGAAGGAGTCTGCGGTACTCACCTAAGCGGCATGAGCCTAGCAAGAAAAATCATGAGGCAGGGTTATTTCTGGGTGCAGATGGAAGGTGACTGTGTTCAGTATGTGCATCATTGCAAAGCTTGTCAATACCATCAGAATAAAAGCCACTTACCTGCTGTTGAACTCCATCCGACAACTCCTTCTTGGCCTTTTTCTGCATGGGGTATAGACATCATCGGCAAAATTTCACCAGCAGCATCCAACGGCCATCAGTATATATTGGTTGCAGTTGACTACTTCTCTAGATGGATTGAGGCTCAATCTTACAAAACCTTAACCGCCAAACATGTGGCTAGATTCATCGAACAGAACATTTTCTGTCGCTATGGTGTTCCCCATCACATAGTTACAGATAATGGCTCTCATTTTCAGGCAGATGTTGGCCAATTGCTTTATAGATACAAGGTTGAGCATCACCATTCTTCTCCCTATCGCCCTCAGGCTAATGGTGCAGTAGAAGCTGCGAATAAGGAGATCAAAAGAATCCTGTCAAAGATGTGTGAAAGGTATAGAAGCTAGGCTGAGAAACTTCCTTTCGCGCTCTGGGGGCATCGCACTACATTCAAATCAGTAAACGGAGCCTCTCCTTTCGAACTTGTATACGGAATGGAGGCAGTGTTACCGATAGAGCTCAAAAAGAAGTCTCTCAGGGTTTTGGTAGAAGTTGGTCTGACCGAAGAGAAATGGGTCAAGAAGAGATATGAAGATCTGGCGCTCTTAGACGGGAAAAGACTAAATGCTCGATTCCAGGATCAAATGAGAAAAATAAGAATTGCTCGTTTCTACAATAAACGAGTACATCCAAGGGCAGTAAGGAACGGAGATCTGGTTTTGATCAGATTATTGGATCACGAAGCCCAGAATCATCCTAGTGGGAAATTTAAACCCAACTGGCATGGACCGTTCAGAGTTCATAAACTATTAGCAAAAGGCGCCGCTGAATTAGTCACTACGGAAGGAGAACCTGTCAATCGAATTGTCAATCAAGACCAAATGAAAAGATTCTATGTCTAAAATGATGATTTCGAAAAAAAAAAAATGCTAAGTTGAAAACCCAAAAGGGCGGCTTAGGCAAAAATTAAGCTCGCTAGGTTGAAAGCCCGAAAGGACGGCCTAGGCAAAAGTTAGAGCATAAAAAATATATAAAATAAAATTTTCAGGATCAACGCGTGGTGCTTAGTTTAAATGCAGAATTCATGCCATGCGTTCGTGATAAATGTGTGATTGGCTACTCAACGCCATCAACCCGACTTGAAGGAGAATAGGAAATCAAGTAGTTAAAGCAAATGACTATTGTATTAGAATAAACTTTCTTTACTTCTGTTTAATGTTGAAAAGAAGAAAGATTAATAAAAGATCTGAAGTTCAAAATTTTTCTTCCTATTCCGGGGTTATGGTTGAAGGCTGCAAGACCTTCCTCTCTGCTTATTTGATCCAAGATCGACTCATTTGATCTAAGATGTTCCGACTGTTGGCCCTGCCTAAACCATGAACTCTTTTAAGACATTGATCAGAGGGATGAGCACCACTTTCTCAGTGATTTCCCTGGAAAGATCAATATAAAACCATGAATAAACCTTAGCACTTGCATAGGTTCATGCATACATAAAGGAGTTACATTTGTTATTTTTTGTTTGATTTGTGCAGGTAGTAAAATAATCACTCCATTCTTTGTTGTTTCCAAGCGTAAGCTTTTGTTCTTGCAGAATAACTTTTACTTTATGAGTTTTCATTTATTAATCCAAGGGCAGGAGGCCCAAATAACTAACACAGTAAAAAATTCCAAAGGAAAAATTTGTTGTATGTTGTTGATTCATGTGTGCAGGAAGCAGAAATTAATAAAGACAGGATCATCGAGATCATTAATTAAGAGGAGAGCAGATACATTTAAATAAAAGCTCATGGCCCGGGTACAAAAGGAAAAGAAAAGATAACGACTTATTCTAGTAGGGCCTATCAGTAGAGGCCAACCTTCACAGGGCACGACATCATTGTGGAGTAAAGAACCAGTTGACATATGCGGGTGTCACGGTATCCTGCATCGTTCCTTCATCTAAATACACAGTGTTTCGATTCCGCCAACGGTCAGCCAAATTGGTCAACAGATGTGATGTTATCATACCGCTCTCGAAGTTATAGACTCTGGGAACGCGCTGTATCATACCATATTGACGGCTGATCCTATCTGGGAAATAGGCCATGGAACGATCTAGACTAGCATACAACACATAATTAAGGTTCACGCTTCCAGTAGTAACCAACCTGATCCTCCACCAGGGACAAATCCACTGGATTGTCGGGTTATCCCCAAAGTTGAAATGTCCTCTAGTCCGAGATCGAAAGTTGGCAGAACCATAGGTTGGAATCAAACGAGCAGGGACTGGAAGAAGTAGACTTAACTTGTCTAAAGCCCAGGCCTGCAGCAATATTGGACAACCGCAATGATGAATATTGAAATTGGTGATATGAAGCGCAATATCCCTCACCCAGCACATTGTTTCTCCCATGATCATCATGAAGATAGTACGACGATACAGTTGCATGTCACGAACAACTGTCAGAAGTCGGAAATCTCCAATTCCGGGTTGACGGTTCTTCAGGGCATATACATTCAGCAACAAGAAGCAACAATCTCGAATCCAAGAAGGATCCACATTCATGGACAGAACCTTGTTGAGAAAGGGCTCCAAAGGAAGACCCTGATCCGTGTTTATGCCATCAGAAAGATAAACCGGACACAAGGCCGCAATCTCAGCTAGATTATACCTAGGACCTGGGGGCAAGGCCGGAGTTTCATTTTGTTCAGGATGATGATCCATCACGGCACAAATTTCCTCGTAGGTCGGAGTCACTTCAGAGTCTTCAAATCGAAAAAACATGGTATTCGGATTAAAATGAGTAACGAGCCAAGACAAGAAGCCATGATTAGGTTTTAGATCTTTGAAATACCTTAACCAGGCAAGTTGATCCATAGGGGGAATCTGCCATAAGTCATCAGAAATGGATTGGACGAAGGTTGAGACTTGGTTTCTGAAAGCCATGAAAAGGGATTATCTAAGAAATTGATCTGCTTTGAATGATTGGATGCTAAGGAAAAGTGAAATGAAACGCCCATTTATAGAAGGGTAAAGGGACCGGTGAGTGAAGCATTGTCATCACTCGACTTAATGTCCACTGTCAGAGGTAGTTGAAAAGACATTCATGTATGGACTACTTGGGTTGGTGAGCATTTAAAGCCGCACTAATCAATAAGAAAGACGATTTGTACAATGAGGAGGTTGAATCTTTATGACCGCGTTAATCGCCCTGTCAGGTAAGTGATACGATCCACTGTTGTTTGGTGATTGATTTTTGTAGTATTTCGTTTTAAGTCCATTATTTTATTCTTTATTTCAATTCATTTCATTCATTTTATTTATAATAAATTGGTCCATGAACCACTAACAAGGTGCACTATTTTTGCAAACAAACAGGACACCGTCTAATTTTTCGTATTTTTGTATTTGTGTTTTATTTTTGCAGGAACAAGACTTCGCAGTTGTAAGATATAAACACATACAACAATATAAAAAAAAATGTGTGTAAATAATACCATGAAAAGAAAATAAAAATAAATAACTGTACAACCATCCAAAAATAATAATTTAACACTACTGAATGTTCAAAATGTTCAAAAATGTTCAAAAATGGCTGAGATGTGCAGCAGGACTACCGCCGTCTACGGCTAGGACCAGCAGCAGCCGAAGGAGACGGAGACGGTGGCGCCTCATCGGAAGAAGAGCAGTCCTCATCCTCCTCAGAAGAATCGAGCGGGATGCCCTCAACCTCCAACTTCGTCCGAAGCCGCTCTACCTCTGCCTGGAGTCGGCTCACAGTGCTGGACTGGCGAGACTGATGCCTCCGTAACCTCCCGTTCTCCAGCTCCTGTAAAAGCAGACGTGTGTAAGAAAGTTTACCAAATAATAAGAAGCAAAAAGGTAAATGTGTGTCAAATTCATACCAACTCATGCTGCTCGGAGTACAGCCGACCAATGTAGGACCGGGCAAACCTGAACCGCTGGCAGATCTCCTGATATCTCTGGGCCAGCACCTGCAAACAAGGAACATCTATTAAAAGATTACTCAGGTAAAATGCTTCTAACTTTGTAAATTCGGTTTATAACTTACATGTGTAGTGTGCTCAGGGTCCAGCTGCACCGGAGTAGGAGCCTGCCGAAGATCAGCAGGGATGATGATGCCAGATCCAAGGCCTAGACCCGGATCCAGCACTACCTCCATACCAGGTGGGAACGGCACGTCACCCAGCACTACACCGGCCGGTCCAACTGGAGCCGCCGGGCCACCTGCCTCAGCTGCTGCCTCAGCTCGGTAGTGAGCCACAGTCTTGTGCGTCTTCCGCTCTTGCATTAAGTTACAGAGAAGATAATGGCATCAGTGATTTGAAACAGTGAAAATAGTGATAACAGTAAATAAGGCAGAAGATCAGATGAGTTACCTGGGTGTACTCGAGGACCTCGGGAAGCCGCGCCTGCATCCGAGAGGCGAAGTAAGAGGGGAAGTCACCGACGGACAGGAAATCGTTCGCCGAGAAGCCTCTGTACTCTACCTCCAAGTCCTCCCGAGTCAAGCCCTCCAGCAGACACATATGCCGAGGAGGGGCATGAGGTACCCTCCGCTGTGATGGAGCTACCGGAGTGTCAAAAACTCTCTCTCCGAGGAAATAGCGGTCAGCCCAGTATCCTTGCATCAGCAGCCTCGACCGGGTGTGCAACTCAGCCACCTCCCGGCCCGGGTAGGTCCTCCAGGCCTCACAGTCCCATGGAGTCAAGGACAGCTACAAAATAAGAAATCAGTATTTGTTGTGCATTGAAATAAAAAGGGGAAAAAGAAGATAAGCTAAATGTTCAGAGTATTTGTGTGTACTTACATCGGACAGCTCCCGGTCATTAAGGAAGCTCCGCCAATACTCGGGATCCTCGCCACTGGCATAAGTGTGATGGCAGTGGGCCAGATAGCGAGGAATCCTCCTGGACTCGACCGGAGAGTTGCCACTCGGACCACCCGAATAGATACAGTACTCATAGGACCATACCTGCAACAGAGACAGAAATGACATCAGTTAGTTGAATAGTAGAGAAAAACGAATAAAAAGGTGAAGAGTAAAAGAATGTTACCTCCAGAGGCCGGATGAACAGCCAGTTTGACTCACTGCTACCACGGGTCTAGACATCCAGACCGTGACAGAGATGAGCCAAACCGAGTGTGGCCCAGTCGAAGGACCCGACTTGGCTCAGGTCCCGCAGACACGCCAGCACCGCCGAATCTCCCTTATTCTGGGAAGTGCACAGCAGCTGGGACGAAATAATGTAGAACAAGAAGGACCGAGCAGCCTGGTCCCTCTCCTCCTGAGTATACGCAGGAGCCGCAGGTCGGGCCTGATCCTCTCGGCCCAGAACCGGAAGACCATCTCGTAGGACATACATCCCTGCACGGTGTACCGGGTCTGTGTGCTGACACCGAGCAAGGAATGGACCAGCTGGGCCCCGAGAGTGGCCGTCTGATACCAAGCATCCAGTGGGGGAGCCGGGCCAGTGAAGCGTAGACCAGTGATCTCAGCATAGTCCACGGGTGTGAGGGTCATCTCACCGAACCCGAACACGAAAGTGTGTGTGCAGTCGTTCCACCGCTCCATCAATGCATATCGCATAGCGGGCGGGAAACGAGGCTGGGTGCGACGCAATCCTGCGGCGTAATCCCCGAACCCAGCAGCAACGACCCGGGCTCGCATAGGAGGGTCTAGTAAATCCCAGAAAGTGGAAGCATCAGTGGTCGATCCACCCGAGTGGGCCTTGCCCAGATTAACCTGTAAGAAAAATTTTCAATTTCAATAAATACATACTAACAATTGTTTATCTTCTTATATGGCAGGAAAAATGAAAAAAGACCAAAAACAGTTTGAACCGTAGCCGCGTCACGCAACTACAAAGCCGCGTCACGTGACCAAACGGCCGCGTCACGCAGCTTCGTCCAAATTGCGCACCCAGAAGTACGGCTGCGTAGCGCATCTCAGCACTCGCGCCATGCCACTCCACAGCTGCGTCACGCAACTATTTGAAATACGTTGCTCTAAGAACAGATGCGCCACGCAACCACGAAGTCGCGCCACGCATCTCACTAGCTGCGTCCCGCAACTATTCAAGACTCTTTAATCGTTGACGAACAGTCGCGTCACGCAACTATTCTTCCAAAGAACAGCTGCGTGACGCAACTGTCGAAGGTACGCAGTGATTCAATTTCAACCTAATTTCACTATGTTTGTGTTGTTTTTATACGATTTTCAGAGCAAAATCAAGTCGCCTAGAGCTACCAACAATCAAGTGTCAACAAATCAAGTTTTAATGCAATAAAAGAGGGTTGATTCTAAGGTTCAAGGCAAGCTAGGGTTTCTGGCACCTCGAACAGTTGCGTCACGTAACTGTTCATTCAAGAACAGCTGCGTCACGCAACTGTTCATGGAAGAATAACTGCGCCACGCAACTCCTACCTGCGTGACGCGACTGTCGACGCAGGCCTAAACATAAAAATATAGTCCTATGGCTACAGCTACGAATCAAAAGCAGTAAAAAATAAAGATTGAAAGAAAATTTTTTACTTACCTCGGATTGAAAGCCGCGCATCCGGCTAGTCTCATATCTGACTGGGAACTCCGTACCAGACAACGGTAGAAGCTGCAGCGGTCGTGTCCCGGGGGTCAACGGATTCCGGCTCACCGGCACCGGTTCACCATTGAACGTCGGAATATCAGGAAAGGCCCCGAGGATCTCCATCTCAAGAGTGTAAGCAGAAGCGGGGATTTCTGAAATCTGAGACATCTTTTCGGTTGAAAGTTCAGAGAATTCTCAATTGCTTAGGATTTGTGATAAGTGAAACTAAATCGATTAAGAATAGACGTTACTTATAGTGAGCAAATTGGGCCAGGCCCATTCTTCCAAGCCCAAGAAGAGCATTGGGCCCGTTACCTCTTTCCGAGACCAATAGGCCTGTGCGGTTTATTTTAAAGCCCATAATGGTCCACTTCGGCAATTTGACGTCGATGTGCGGCTCATACACTTCAGTAATTTTTGTCTACTCACCGCACAGGGGGCAGGAGCATCAAATTGCCAGATTACCCTCAGGTAAGTTTTCTTTCAACCACTATATCATAAAAATTATACTTGGGAATGCAGATAATAAATTTTTGTTAAATCTTTTATACCGAAATTTTTGCTAAAATTTTTTGCAAAATGATTAACATATGCCTATAAAAGTGGATATTTTTTATCCTAGACCGAAATTCTGGACTAGGGGCAAAAATATAACCTTTTGCCTTAATGGGAATCTTTGCAGGGGAACGTATGACGTTCCAATATTTTTCTAACAAAAGGCAAGGTTCGTTTGCATACGAATATTGCTTTTCTTTTTATGAACAAATTTTCAGGCCAACCGGTGATGGTTTTTCGAAGCCGATAGGTCCTTCTGATTAGTGATGGTGCATTGCGAAGTTAATCAGAACAATTTCAAAATAGTGATGGTGCATTGCGAAGCTGTTTGAAATTTTCCCCCCGATCGATGATGATGAATTGCGAAGTTGACTAGGGTAAAATCAACATCTTTCGGGCCGATCAAACCGAGCCTCAAGAATGCCTTTTTTTTAAACCGACTGGAGCCGACAAAGCCGACCAAACTGAGCTGAGAAGGTAGCCAGATCAAAGCTCTTCAAGCCCATCAAACCGAGCTTCGAAGACTTTATTATCAAATCAACATCTTTCGAGCCGATCAAACCGAGCTTCGAGGATGCCTCTTCAGATTCCATGGAAACCGACGAAGCCGATCAAACCGAGCTGAGAAGGTGACCAAACATTCAAAGTCCTTCAGGCCGATCAAACCGAGCCCCGAAGGTGTCTTTCAAGCCGATCAAACCGAGCTTTGAAGTCATTTACATGTTGGATGGAAACTGAAGAAGTCGATCAAACCGAGCTTAGGAGGTGACCAGATGATTGATTCAGCATCTTTCCAAGTCGATCAAACCGAGCTTCGGAGATGATTACCTGATAAAAGGCGCATCAATAGACCACTTTAACATTAATCGTTTATACAATTAATGATAAAGTGGGGGGGCAAACTGTTGACGCGTGATTTTATGCCTCCACCTGACCCGATGATGATATGAGAACAAGGGATAAGGTATCACGATAAACCAGAAGTGTTTGAACCAAAAATTGAATCAAACCGCCCAAAGGAGCCCGACCTACATTAGGGTTGCGTCACGCAGCTAGTACCTGCGTGACAACACTCTTAGCTGTGTCACGCAGCTCTAACAGGGCTGACACCTCTGGCGCGCGCCCGTGCAACGGCCTGCACTGTTTATATGGATACGCGGCAACTGTACGAAAAGTAAGTCGCATCACGCGAGCTTACGGGTGCGTCACGCAGGTTCTATCCGCGTGACGCGACTGCTCTGTTGGTCTAGCCATATAAATACAGCATTTTACAGCAGAAATGGGACTTTTAACAGAAAAGTAAGTCGCCGGCGGACGCCGCTGCCGTGGCTTGTCCACTTTCTAATTTTTCATTCCGAAGGCTTTTCGGGAGTTCCGTACCTCCAAAAAATATTCCGGGACCAGTTCTGCGATCCTCGCAATTTTCCGGACGTTTCAAGTACCATATTAACATACTTTCGGTGAACTTTCCAAATGGCCTCCGGTCCGGCCGGACTGTTTGCAGTCCGGGAAAACAGGCTTTTGAGCCTCAAAATTTGAGTATTCATAGTTGCCCCCCACCGGCAACCATAAAAATGATTTATGGGCGTCGGTGGTTGTCTGAAAAATAAATTTTGAAGGCGAAAAATCGGACGTGTTCGGACGTGTCCAGACGACCCGCCTTTTGGCTATTTTCCTTGATTTTTTTTCATTATCTTCGATTTTTTTTTTGGGCCTTAGGGGCTAAAATGTGAACTTTTGGGCCTTTGTGGCCAAATTGGGCATTTTTGGGCCTTTGGGGCCAAATTGAGAATTTTTGGGCTTTAGGGGCCAAAATGTGAACTTCTGGGCCTTTGTGGCCAAATTGGGCATTTTTGGGCCTTTGGGGCCAAATTGAGAATTTTTGGGCCTTTGTGGCCAAATTTGGGATTTTTGGGCCTTTGGGGCTGAATTGAGAATTTTTGGGCCTTAGGGGCCAAAATGTGAACTTCTGGGCCTTCGAGGCCAAATTGGGCATTTTTGGGCCTTTGGGGCCAAATTGAGAATTTTTGGGCCTTTGTGGCCAAATTGGGCATTTTTGGGCCTTTGGGGCTGAATTGGAAATTTTTGGGCCTTTGTGGCCAAATTGGGGATTTTTGGGCCTTTGGGGCCGAATTGAGAATTTTTGGGCCTTAGGGGCCAAAATGTGAACTTCTGGGCCTTCGTGGCAAAATTGGGCATTTTTGGGCCTTTGGGGCCAAATTGGGTATTTTTGGGCCTTTGGGGCCAAATTGATAATTTTTGGGCCTTTGTGGCCAAATTGGGGAATTTTTGGGCCTTTGGGGCCGAATTGAGAATTTTTGACCCTTAGGGGCCAAAATGTGAACTTCTGGGCCTTTGTAGTCAAATTGGGCATTTTTGGGCCTTTGGGGCCAAATTGGGAATTTTGGGGCCTTAGGGGCCAAAATGGGAATTTTTGGGCCTTAGGGGACAAATTGTGAACTTCTGGGCCTTTGTGGCCAAACTGGGCATTTTTTGGCCTTAGGGGCTAAAATGAGAATTTTTGGGCCTTTGTGGCCAAATTGGGTATTTTTGGGCCTTTGGGGCCAAATTGAGAATTTTTTGGGCTTTAGGGGCCAAATTGGGTATTTTTGGACCTTTGGGGCCAAATTGAGAATTTATTGGGCCTTAGGGGCCAAAATGTGAACTTTTGGGCCTTGATGATTAGAGGAGGAGGAGGCCCCGTCACTGATGCCATGGTTGCTAGGCTTTTCTGTTTTTGTCTGTACTTTTCTTTGCCTGTATTTTCTGTACTATACTTCATTTGTACCTGCATTTGGTTAATACTAAACAACTTATATGTATGCATGTTTATTCACTTCAATTAAGAAAGAACAGAATTTCTCCTTTTAATTTTCAATTTCTGACTTTTTCCTTGATTTTTTTCTCATTTTTTTTTAAAGATGAACCCTTTTTATAACCACAGCATTCACAGCTGGACTAAGAGTCTCTCCAAAGTCAAAAAGATCAACTTAGGGAGGTACGGTCTTTCTCCTATCGTTACCCTTAGGGAAGTGGTAATTGACTGGGATTTTCTATGGGCCTGCATCAGACTTTAGGACCCGGAGGCCCACGTTTTTCGGTTCGGGGCCATGATGGAGGAGATGTGCCCTCTTTTTGAGGAATTCTGCGCTATTATAGGGTGCGATCCCAATGCCTCTTTAGTCAAGCATGAGGTCAAAATTGAGTATGTTCGATCGTTTGAAAGCCTGTTTCAGTTCAGCCGGCCACAAGCTAGGGCCATGATTGTTGGTGACCAGAAAGCAATTCTGCTGCCCCTGATTGACGAATTTTCAGAGGTTCAATCAGACGACCCAGACCGTATGAGGCTGAGAATGCGGGCCTTGGTTTTCTGCTTATTAGCTGGTTTCTTGTTCAACAAGGACCTAGGCTTTGGGGATTTGTGACTCTGCCCCATGATTCGACAGATGGAGGATATGGGTTGCATCGGCGGCATTGTGCTGGCAGAGACTATCAGGAGTCTTGACAGAGCTGCTTTAGGCTTCGATGACTGGACGGTCTCTCCGACTATTCTCCAGGTATTTCCCCTTTTCCTTTTTCTTATTTTTTTCTTCTTTCTTTTGGTTCATTCCTTTGCAATAGAAAGGATCCATTACTCAGGTTTGGTTAAAGGACCACCTCCAAGTGGTTGCTGCTCCTACTTTCTTGCCTTACAACCCCTCTCAGTATCGTATGCGGAGGATCCTGATCACTCATCCGTCTACTGATGCATGGACCTCATGGCTGATTGAGTTGGGTCCAAATGAGGTACTGTGGTACATTTCC
This sequence comes from Jatropha curcas, assembly GCF_041381405.1. Lineage (NCBI taxonomy): Eukaryota > Viridiplantae > Streptophyta > Magnoliopsida > Malpighiales > Euphorbiaceae > Jatropha > Jatropha curcas. Next base: position 14,364,717 of record NC_143154.1, on the reverse strand, counting down.
TGGTATGACATCACCCGCTTCATCCAGGTTAGCTTCTGCCACACCCAAGTTTACCTGCTAGGCCTTACACATTGCACGTGGTACTGTGCTTCGCGCGTTTTGAGGCAGATGGGGATAGACCAGACTGTTCCGATTGTGGATGGCATTTCAGCTGATTCAGCCATCACTCCGGGTGTTACCCGAGCCGTCCTTAGGGCTTGGGTTAGAGACCATCACATGGTTAGGCCTTTACCTAATCTTGCCGGTGTTCAGACTTCTCCTGAGTATCGGACCTAGTTCATTGCCGTTGTTTGGCCGATTGAGAGGCCAAGGAGGACCGCACTGTTGAGTGCACTTGAGGGTTGGGCTCAGGTTGATGCTGATAATGAGGTTGGGACTGATGAGGAGATTGTGTTGGCTCCTCGGACAGGCGAGGTTGGAGAGAGTTTAGCAGCTAGGGATGACTCGGAGGATGTTGCCCCAAGGAGGCGACGGGACACCTAGACTCTTATAGGCTTTTGGACTTTTGTTGTTTTTCCCTTATTTTGACTTTTTATTCGGGACTTTGACTTTGGATTTTGGATGTATGTTCTTTGGCTTTGGATGTATGTTTTGTTTTTTTTTTTTTTTGGACTTGGACTTAGACTTCATTATTTATTTATTTTTCTTGGACTCTTTTGCTTTCTTTCTGCTTGACTTCGGACTGCTTGACTTTATTGCTTTAATTGGGAATGTCATTTGACTTTTAAGCTTTCCAATCATTTTCCAACTTTATTTATTCAAGCTCTAATTTTTGCCTAAGCCGCCCTTTCGGGTTTTCAACTTAGCGGATCCCGACTTTTGCCTAAGCCGCCTTTTCGGGTTTTCAACTTAGCGGGTTTTTCTCTTTTTTTTTTTCACTTCTTTTTTTTCACTTTTTTTTCTTTCCTCTTTTTCTCTTTTTTTTTTTTTTTGGCAAAGAAGAATGAAATATTTAATGATTTTTTTTTATTAATGCTTAGACCGCGCCCGAAGAGGGTTGCCTACATATCTCCGATACATAATTTCTTTTTTTCGAGGAGAATCAGGTCTAATGTAGCTCTTTTTTACATCATGCAATGATTATAATTACACATAATATCTTTTTAACTGATCTAAATTACATGGATTCGGGAACTCCAAACCATCTAAATCAGTCAAAATGACGGCTCCGCCGGACAGTATTTTCTTTAGAATGTAGGGCCCAGCCCAATGAGGGCGGAACTTCCCACGTGGGTCTACGACTGGTTGTCTTATTTCCTTCAAGACCAAACAACCTTCTTCTAATTTTCGGTCTTTGACCTTCTTGTTAAAATGCCTAGCCATTCTCCTCTGGTAAACCTGCGTTCGGTGGATCGCTTGCAATCGTTTTTCATCCATACCCAAGAGTTGCAAATGATAATTCTTAGCCCAATCTGCTTCGCTGATCTGGCTTTCCCGGATAATCCTCGCCGACTGAACTTCCAGCTTAATAGGCAACACTGCTTCCATACCATACACTAAGGAATACGGGGTCGCCCCTGTAGGCGTCCTGATTGAAGTCCTGTATCCCCATAAGGCATTTGGTAATTGTTCATGCCAAGCTTTATGCTTTTTAACTGTCTTCTGCAAAATGACTTTTATAGCCTTATTTGCAGCCTCTACAGCCCCATTTGTTTGTGGACGATAGGGTGAGGACTTATGATGTTGGATTCTCTTTTCTTTCAACAAATTAGAAAATTGACTCTGAAAGTGGGACCCATTATCAGTGATGATTTCAAATGGCGTTTAGTACCGACAAAGGATGTTAGTACGAACGAACTGTGCTGCCTTCTTGGCATTCAAAACCAAATAAGAGGCTGCCTCAATCCACTTAGTGAAATAATCCACAGCAACCAGGATGAATTGATGATCATTAGAAGCCTTTGGGTGGATCTTTCCAATCACGTCTATGCCCCAAGTTGCAAAAGGCCATGGTGAATCAATGGGATTCAAATTGACCGGAGGCTGTCTTTGCAGCTTAGCAAAAGTTTGACACTCATGGCACTTCTGCGCGTGCCTCACGCAATCTGCATTCATGGTCGACCAGTAATAACCCAGGTTCACGATTTTTCGAGCTAAGGCTATCCCGTGCATGTGTGGACCAGACTCCCCATTATGTAAGGAATCCATGATGGTTTGAGCTTCTCCATCATCAATGCACCTTAGGTGCAGGCCATTCCAACTTCTTTTATACAGAACTCCCCCAGTAAGGAAATATCCGGATGCTAACTATCTCAATGTCCGTTGATCAGTCTTGGCGAATCCCTCCAGGTAGGCTTCATTCTGAAGATAATTCTGTATATCCCAATACCAGGGCTTGTCATCCACCAAGTTCATGATATGTGCTGGCTGTTTCTGTAGCCGAACTGTCAGAGGTCGAATGACTTGGTCTCCCCCTACATTAACCATGGAGGCCAAGGTAGCCAGAACATCAGCAAACTGATTTTTGGCTCGCGGCAAGTAGTGGAAGGATAAATCCTCAAATTGCTGAGCCAACTCGTCCAAGCATTGTAGGTAAGGAACCAAACGCTCTTCCTTGATTTTCCACTTCCTTAGAGCTTGAGAGACTATTAAATTGGAATCCCCGAAAACCCTAAGGACTTTTATCTCTTTTTCCAGGGCCGCTTCTAACGCCTTTATGCAAGCTTCATACTCGGCTTCATTGTTGGTGCAGTCGAAATCTAATTTGACTGCGATTGGGACGTATTCTCCACAAGGAGTTTTGAATACGACTCCAACCCCATTTCCATGGTAGTTTGAAGCTCCATCGAAGTACATTTCCCAGACTCCACTTTCCAAGCTCAACAAGTCTTCATCAGGAAATTCTACCTCCGGCATTTGGTCTTCGACCGGTAATTCTGCTAATTGATCAGCCAAGGCTCCGCCTTTCACTGCCTTCCGTTGTACAAATTTTAAATCATAGGCTGCGAGCACCGACACCCACTTAGCCATCTTACTGTCAAGAACTGGCTTCTCCATAAGGAATTTCAAGGGATTCGATTCAGAAATAACGTATGTGGTGTAGGACGAGAGGTAGTGCTGCAGCTTTGTACAAGCCCAAACCAGAGCCAGACACAACTTCTCTATCTTATTGTATTTTAGCTCGTAGTCTAGCATCCTTTTGCTGAGGTAATACATGGCATTTTCTACCCTTGTATCTTCTGCTTGTTGAGCTAGCATTGCACCCATCGCTTCTTCTGTCACTGATAGGTACAATAGCAAAGGCTTTCCTAGCCTTGGTGGCTGTAAGACTGGCGGGGATAACAAATATTGCTTGACTCGGTCAAAAGCTTTCTGACAATCCTCATTCTATTTGACGGATACCCCTTTCCTGACTAATTTGAAGATCGGACCACAAGTATCGGCCAATTGATTAATGAACCGGCTGATGTACTATAGCCTTCCCAGGAAACTGATAGGTGTTAATTTTATAGTGTTTTTAATGTAGTTTTTATTAGAATTTTAGTAAGTTTTTATTACTTTAATTTGATTTTAATTCAATTCTAGTAATTTTGTTCAAAGCTTCCTTGATTCTTAATCCGCTTGATTTAAAGAAAATTGTAGGAATTTGGCACAGAAAAGAACATCACAAGTCAAGACACTTAGCTTCTAGCACACCCAGGCCGTGCTAGAAGGCACAACCGTGCTAGAAGCTAAGGAAATCAAGGGAGAGTCAGAAGAGAGCACGGCTTGGGTGTGTCAAAAGGCACAGCCGTGCCAAAATGAGGTTTTAGGGCGTGTCAAGCCTGGCACATCCATGACAATTCCAGGCGGGAGTGCCAGAATCAAGCACGCCCTGCCTGTGCTAAATGGCATGCCCGTGCCTCAAGAATCTATCAGGGTGTGCTTGCCTAGCGCACCCCGTGCTTCACTAGCCAGACTTCCAAACTAAAGCAAAACCAGCCCGTGCCCGATGGCACGCCCGTGCTACGCAGACAGAACTAGCGTGAACTAGATACGCAAATCAATTTTTTCTCACATGGGCCGACCTCATGGAGTTTCCTAAACACACTAAACAGGACCTAGACCTATTTTGGGAGAAAAAGGAGTCCTAATCAAGAAGAAATCAAAAGCCTAAATAGTCATAATCTCCTATAGAAGATTTTGCACTAAATAAGGATTCTATTTCCTAAAAGGACTCAGACTTACCTTCAGGAGCTCTATATAAAGAGGGGAACTTCTCTTTGCTGACTATCTCTTTTTTGTGCAACTCTCTACATAATTCTCTTCCTCTCAAGACCCGAAGCATCCAAGTTTTGTGCCAAGAATCAAGGAAGCCATCTGTATAGCTGTGATACAGTTTTTATTTCTAAACTCTTCTTGTTTTTCTTTTCATTATTGTCTTAAGTATGATGAATGATTTAAACATGAATGAGTTTTATTTAATTACTATGTCCAGCTAAACTTCTATACTAGGGATTTGATGTAACTTAATTCAATTCCAGTTTATGACATTAGATTTATTTTTCATTGTTCTTGTTATAACTTATTATTGTGCTTAAAGCTTCCAGGCAGAAAATTTCCCCTGGATTGAGTTATTTCAATAATCGCTATCGAGAGAAGGATTATTGATATGAAAAATTTAATAATTTACTTGAGAATAATAACTTGACGCGGAAGCTATATGGTTTGACTCAAGGGGGGTTTTCATAATTTAATAATTATTAGGTTATGGACTCACAAAACAACCACAAAACCTAAGGATCTGATTTAAGTTTGATTACACTATTGAAGATAGGTAATTATATTAAATTAGAATAGCTAACAATACATCGGGAGAGCTTGTTAGTGATTCTAGGGTTGTTTCCCCTACTTGAACAATTAAAATTGATTAATGAACTAATAAAATAAACTGGATAGAATTAAGTGAAATCAAATTCCCTAGTAGTTTAATTCCCTGATTTCTTTTCACCTAAATTTTGTGCTTGATCTCCTTCTATTTTCACTTTAAATTTTATTTATCTTATAGTAATTCTCTCTTATTAACGTTTAAATAATAATAGGTTAACATAATTTTGGTAATTGATATACAATCCCTGTGGATACGATACTCTCTCACTCTATATTACTTGTTGCGATTTCGTACACTTGCGAAAACCGCTGTCAGAAACCTCGAACTTCCTTTTCCGTCTTCGGTGCTAGCATTTCCAAAATTTTCGTTCCATTTATTTGTTTTATTTTCTGTTTTATTTGCGAAATTCCCAAATTTTCTCCATAATTGTTCTTTTGTTTTAGTTAGAGTTTTTTGTAGAAAAAAAAAATGAAAATCCAGAAGCAAGCACGCCCAAGTCGTGCCCCCAGCACGCTCGTGCCATGGGGTAAGGATCCAGCATAACCATGCGTGCCTCGCAGCATACCCGTGCGTTTTTCAAGGGTGGTGACACTTGAGAGTCAGAGAAGAGCACGCCCTAGCCGTGCCTCGCAACACGCCCGTGCCATAGAAAAGGGAACAGCTCACTTGAAAGGTCAGAGAAGAGCACGCCCCAGGCGTGCTCTGTAACACACCCGTGCCGTAGAAACAGGTAAAAAAATCACTGGAGAGGCAGGGACAAGCACGCCCAAGGCGTGCCAGATAGCACGCCCATGCGTACCACAGGCAATTTTTCACCTTGAGAGTCAGAAGAGAGCACGCCCGCACCGTGCTCCTCAACACGCCCGTGCTAACTGCGCGAAAATTTTCTGCCCAAGGGTCAGAGAGAAGCACACCCCAGGCGTGCTTTTCAGCACGCCCGTGCCAGGTACGCGTTCTCCTTTATTTTGCAGGTCAGAAGAAAGCACGCCCTAGTCGTGCTTAAAAGCACGGCCGTGCCACGATCAGACCCAAGTATTAATTGGCGTCCCTATTTAAAGAGCACGCCTTCAACCGCCCCACTTGTCATCTTGCATGCCCTAGCCGTCACCTCTTCTCTCTCAAAATTTTCTCTCTTCTTCTCCTTTTTCTCTCAAATCAAACACCCTCCACACCAAATTTTTATATAATCATCTCCTACCATGCCTCCGAGATACAAACGTAGCAGACCCGCATCCTCCATTGCTGCTCGAAAATGCGCAACTACGCGATCATCCACGGCTCCTCAACCTCCGTCACCACCTGCACTTCCATTCGAGTTTGCCTCGTCTGAGCAACAAGAAAGGTACACAAAACTGACTCTTCGGCCTATTTTACCAAATCGATTCATTGATGAGGCTGCTTTAGCATAAGTGGTTCTTAGAGATATTGTGTTAGAACCTCTTAGACGAATAGGGTGGGGGCAATTTCTTGATATGAAGGACTTAGTATATGCACCATTAACACTAGAATTTCTAAGTTCTTATTCCTCTTTTATCCGTTTTTTGCCTACCTCTCCCCCGAGCAAGATTCGGTTTAGGCTTCTTAGTCAAGATTTTGAACTGACAGTGCATGAGATTAGCCAAATTTTCGGATTTCCCACAAAAAATAGCCAGATACAAATAACTAGTGATTTTAATGCACATACTACATGGCAAGAATTTACAGGTGAAGTAAATTATAATCCTAGATATTCGAAGGCATCCAAATTGAAAAAACCCTCCTTGCGATACATTCATAAATTTTTGTCAAATACTATATTTGGAAGGAGTGAAAGTGACGGGGTGTTAAGCTTGAATGAACTATATTTTCTGTGGGCTATTGAAAATGGGGTTTTATTGAATGTTGGCTATTGGCTCTGCCAGCGATTTGCGAGGGTGGCTAGAGCCGACAAAGGGGCTATAATGATGGAGTGTTTTGTGACCAGGATTGCTAGATACTTACAGGTTTGGAACCCGGCTAGGCCAATTTATGATAGTGTAGGAGGGGGGCGTGGTACCAGACTGGATCTAGATGTTATGATACATATGAAATTGATTGAAAAAGTCGGGGATGCATATCGAGTAGTAGGTGCCCCAGAGAATGATTCTGATAATGAAGGAGCCGAGGCTGCAGGCGGTGCTGACATGGAGGAGCATATCCCTCCACCTTTTACCTCTTCTTTTGGTGCAGGTACATCCGGCGCTGGTCCATCTTTCCAAGGTACATCCAACATGTCAAATGATAAGGTCCTTGCAAGAATGATGTCTAGAATGGACCTTTTTGACACGCGCCTTAACGGAATGGAAACGATGATCGCAGACCGTTTCCAGTCCATTGAAATTATGAACGGCAGTCTTGATTCTAGAATAGATACCATGCAAGGCCAGCTCCAGACCATTCTCCAACTTTTACAGCCACCCCCACCACCGGAGAATTGATGGATTTCTCACTTGTCTTTGTGTTTTTTGGTCCTAATACATTGACCTGGTTATTTTCAATTTTTCTTTTTAGTTTGTCTGTTTATTTGAATTTTTATAACTCTTTAGTAGTTCTTGTTTTTAATGTTTAGTTGCTCTTTTAGCTAAGACACATTCCTTACCCGTTCTATTGTATTGTTCAATACAATGTTGGTAAGGCTTCTTCTATTCTCTTATTGCTTTCCTTCTAGTAATGCAATAAGTTTGGGGAATTTATACACATTGGGGACAATGTGATTGATTGAATTGGGGGAAGGGAATTTTAGCTAAATATTTTTGTTTTTGCTTAACATGGTTGGAATGATTACAAGCAAGCTTGAAGGTTCTCATGTCTAGTAATAAGTTTTAAATATAGTTGATTCTAAATTCTACTATACTTAAGCTCTGAATTTGGAATTTTGACTTCAACATGTTCATTGATCTAAACTATTTGTTTCTAGATTTTTAAACACTGATTTTTATGAAAGTTATGATGTATAGGTGTGTTTTACTCTAAAGTTATTTTAACCTTAGCATTCCTAGAACAAAAATTAGAACTCCCTTCGAGGCAAAAAATTTAAATGTTTACATGTTGAAAGAGATGATTTAGGCATTTTTTGTTGAAACCTATGTTTAGCCTAGACCACCTAAGTTAAAAATATGACCCTCGAAACCAACTTTGAAGCCATAAACCGTAAAATTTTCTTCTTCACCCTCAATAAACCGAGCCCTTAAAACCAAATTCAAATGTCTTACCCTAAGTACAAAGGATTGTATGATTGAAAGATTCGACTTTTAATTGGAATATAGCAACAAAGAGGGAGAATTTATCAATTAATACTAGCAAGTTTATCAAATAAAGAAAAGAAAGAATCAAGAAAGAGGCACAATCAAAAGAATTCAAGTAGAATGGAAAAAGCAAGGAAGAAAAGTACCAAAATATTATGGAAAGACCTTGCCCAAGATGCCTCTAGCTAGTAAGAAAGACTCAAAGCAGATACTCCCTAGAACCAGTAAAATATTTTTCTAAATTAAAATAGAATCCTGAATATCATACACTCTTTTGTACTCTTTGTCCACCTTCTACCCCTTTCTTTGATTAAGCAAAAATTTACACCAAGAAAGCCCCATTACAACCCAAAATAAAGACCTTTTGATCTTTTAATCGTATGCATTTAAATCGTGGAGAAGGATGACTAGTTTTGCATATGGGAATGCCACTTTTGCACTATCAATTGTCTTATTTTTAAAAGGTTGAAAATTCTTTAGATGATTCATGTCCTATTTATCATAAATTGAATAAGTATTAGTGTTGACAATCTCTTTAAACTTGTATTTTATTTCAATGAAAGTGCTTAATTCAAGAATCAAAATCAAGCTTAAGTGTGAGTAGCATAGAGAACAATTGAGTTTATTCACTTGTTTATTAATCATGACATCTTGAAAGTTTATTGAAATCATCTCCAACCATGGTAAGCTAGTGTCGTCAAATTATTTTTGTTTCTTAAAATTTAGTTTTGTTGCTTGAGGACAAGCAATGGTTTAAGTTTGGGGAATTTTGATAGTGTTAATTTTATAGTGTTTTTAATGTAGTTTTTATTAGAATTTTAGTAAGTTTTTATTACTTTAATTTGATTTTAATTCAATTCTAGTATAATTTTGTTCAAAGCTTCCTTGATTCTTAATCTGCTTGATTTAAAGAAAATTGTAGGAATTTGGCACAGAAAAGAACATCACAAGTCAAGACACTTAGCTTCTAGCACACCCAGGCCGTGCTAGAAGGCACAACCGTGCTAGAAGCTAAGGAAATCAAGGGAGAGTCAGAAGAGAGCACAGCTTGGGTGTGTCAAAAGGCACGACCGTGCCAAAATGAGGTTTTAGGGCGTGTCAAGCCTGGCACATCCATGACAATTCCAGGCGGGAGTGCCAGAATCAAGCACGCCCTGCCTGTGCTAAATGGCATGCCCGTGCCTCAAGAATCTATCAGGGTGTGCTTGCCTAGCACACCCCGTGCTTCACTAGCCAGACTTCCAGACTAAAGCACACCCAGCTCGTGCCCAATGGCACGCCCGTGCTACGCAGACAGAACTAGCGTGAACTAGATACGCAAATCAATTTTTTCTCACATGGGCCGACCTCGGGGAGTTTCCTAAACACACTAAACAAGACCTAGACCTATTTTGGGAGAAAAAGGAGTCCTAATCAAGAAGAAATCAAAAGCCTAAATAGTCATAATCTCCTATAGAAGATTTTGCACTAAATAAGGATTCTATTTCCTAGAAGGACTCAGACTTACCTTCAGGAGCTCTATATAAAGAGGGGAACTTCTCTTTGCTGACTATCTCGTTTTTGTGCAACTCTCTACATAATTCTCTTCCTCTCAAGACCTCAAGCATCCAAGTTTTGTGCCAAGAATCAAGGAAGCCATCTATATAGCTGTGATATAGTTTTTATTTCTAAACTCTTCTTGTTTTTCTTTTCATTATTGTCTTAAGTATGATGAATGATTTAAACATGAATGATTTTTATTTAATTACTATGTCCAGCTAAACTTCTATACTAGGGATTTGATGTAACTTAATTCAATTCCAGTTTATGACATAAGATTATTTTTCATTGTTCTTGTTATAACTTATTATTGTGCTTAAAGCTTCCAGGCAGAAAATTTCCCCTGGATTGAGTTATTTCAATAATCGCTATCGGGTGAAGGATTATTGATATGAAAAAGATAATAATTTACTTGAGAATAATAACTTGATGCGAAAGCTATATGGTTTGACTCAAGGGGGGTTTTCATAATTTAATAATTATTAGGTTATGGACTCACAAAACAACCACAAAACCTAAGGATCTGATTTAAGTTTGATTACACTATTGAAGATAGGTAATTATATTAAATTAGAATAGCTAACAATACATCGGGAGAGCTTGTTAGTGATTCTAGGGTTGTTTCCCCTACTTGAACAATTAAAATTGATTAATGAACTAATAAAATAAACTGGATAGAATTAAGTGAAATCAAATTCCCTAGTAGTTTAATTCCCTGATTTCTTTTCACCTAAATTTTGTGCTTGATCTCCTTCTATTTTCACTTTAAATTTTATTTATCTTATAGCAATTCTCTCTTATTCACGTTTAAATAATAATAGGTTAACATAATTTTGGTAATTGATATACAATCCCTGTGGATACGATACTCTCTCACTCTATATTACTTGTTGCGATTTCGTACACTTGCGAAAACCGCTGTCAGAAACCCCGAACTTCCTTTTCCGTCTTCGGTGCTAGCATTTCCAAAATGGCTTTGGCTTTTGAAGGGTCAATCTCCATGCCCTTCCGACTGACCATATGCCCCAGAAATGCTCCGGATGTAGCTCCAAACAGACATTTCGCCGGGTTGAGCTTTAAATTGTACTTTCGAAGTCTAAGGAAGAACTTCGCAAGTGCTATTGTATGTTCTTTAGCTGTTTTTGATTTAACAACCATATCGTCCACATACTCTTCTACTTCTTTGTGAATCATGTCATGGAAGATGGTCATTGCCATTCTTTGATAGGTTGCCCTGGCATTTTTGAGCCCAAAAGGCATAACCTTGTAGCAGTAGGTTCCCCACTCCGTGATGAATGTCGTTTTCTCTTTGTCTGGCAAATGCATCATTATTTGATTGTATCCGACAGCAAGATCGGTCAAGGAGACCATCTCGTGTCCAGCCATTCGGTCCACCAACAAGTCAATATGCGACAGGGGGAAGTCTCCCTTCGGACATGCTTTATTCAAATCCCGGTAATCCACACACATTCTGACTTTGCCATCTTTCTTCGACACTGTTGACGCGTGGTTTTATGCCTCCACCTAACCTAATGATGATATGAGGACAAAGGATAAGGTTTCACAATAAACCAGAAGTGCCTGAATCAAAAATTGAACCAAACCGCCCAAAGGAGCCTGACCCACGTTAGGGCTGCGTCACGCAGCTACTACCTGCGTGACGGCACTTCTAGCTGCGTCACGCAGCTCTAACGGGTCTGACACCTTTGGCGTGCGCCCGTGCAGTGGCTTGCACTGTTTGTATGGATACGCGGCAACTGTACGGAAAGTAAGTCACACCACGCAGGCTTACGGGTGCGTCATGCAGCTTATACCTGCGTGACGCGACTGCCCTGTTGCCCTAGCCATATAAATACTACATTACACAGCAAAAATGGGACTGTTTTAGACTTTGGCATTTTCAGTTTGCTCTCATTTTTCCTCTAAGAAAACATAATCTTCAAAGTTTAGACATCTAAAAAGACGACTAGAGCTCTTTCTCAAGAACTCCATTGAGTAAACTTGGGGTAGATCAAAGTCATAGATATTTAGATTTAAGATTAAAGAAAGATAATAGCAAAAAGATAAGAAAAAGAGGAAAAAAGAGAAAGATAATTTCATTTTTGCAAAAGAACTTGGTGATTGCGCTTCTGGAATTGTGAAAAACCACTTCTGAGTTAATCTCAGCATATGCAATCCTCAAATCTGAGGGTTAGGTAACGATTCTAACTTTATCCTTTCTATTTTTATTTATTTCTAGCATTTTATTTCTTAAAAATCTCATTTTTGTATTGATTAATTGGTTTACCATTGACAAAACGTAAGTTTACCCATTATTGAACTTTTCTGGGTTTGTTCTAACCACTTTGGACCAAAAAGAAACGTAAAAAGAACTAGTTTGAAAGGTAGTTGCGGACCAGAGCAGCCGCGTCACGCAGCTACTACCTGCGTGACGCGACTGTTCATGTCCAAAAGCCCCTGACCTGGATTAGATCTCTTGCGTGACGCAGCTGTTTACGACTCATTTTTCATGTTTGTTTCTATATCTGTATCTAATATTTTGCTTTAAATAAATAACCCATATACCTAAAGATTTTAATAATGTCACGAACAGTGTCGTCGCGTAGCTAATAGTTGCGTCACGCGGCTGTTCTTCATAGGATACCTGCGTGACGCGACTGTTCTTAAATCCAGAATAAAGGCAATAGTTGCGCCACGCGGCTGTTCTTCATAGGATACCTGCGTGACACGACTGTTCTTAAATCCAGAATAAAGGCAATAGTTGCGCCACGCGACTGTTCTTCCATAGAACACCCGCGTGACGCGACTGCCTCCGAGTTCCAGTTTATTTCTATTATTTTGCTTAGTTTCATTTAGTTAAATAAATTTTCAAGCTCAATCCGAGAAATAGACAATCAGGGGTAAACTGAGTCTTAATCAAACTAAACCAATTAATCATTGATGATCATGGGATTTTTAGAATTTGTTTGTTCATTGTTTATCATTAATTACATATTATTACAATCGGTTTGTGGCCTGCCTTTAACCATAAGGCAAGAGTGGGTCTTTTATTTTATTTGATACGCATTATGGATGAATGATGGATGATATGATTTATTTGTGATGAATGCAATGAATGGACCTATTTGGGACGGTTGATTAATTTTCCACTTAGGAACTCGGTTCGATTTATTCGGGTTGGGTTTAAATAATTAGCTTTTCTAAAATAAAATCAAATTAGAGATTGTAGGTTAAAAGAGGCCGGTTTTTTTTTTTCCGGGCGTCGGCTTCCAATGGGCCGACGTACCCAATTCCCTTACCTAGAACCTCATTGGTTCGCCTGACCAGTCTTTTTAAAATAATCAGCCTTAAATAAAAATGGGTTTAGAATGGAGTCATTTTATAAATTAAAATTGGAAACGGTCCCATTGCCGAAATAATGGGTGGCGACTAAAAATAATTTATAAGACCGATTTATCGGCATCGCATATCCAAAAAGATTTTTATAACCTTTTTCCAAAAACAAACAACATTGATTTTCTCCGGGGGAAAATAGTTTGGCGACTTCACTGGGGATTTTGCACCCATTAATCCCCGGTTATTTTTAATAAATTAATGGTTACAATTAGGAATTGACTCTAAAAGCCTACTATTTCTAAATAAAAATTTGGTTAGAAAAGCCGATGGAAAATATTTAATCGTCCATATATGTTTAATTGCTTTCCTTTTTATTTTCTAGGATATTTGCATTCATTTGCATTCTTTGCTTCTCACCTCATTCTACCCATACTACCCTTCGGTACTGGTGTTAAGTTTGACGGTGGATCTAGCCTAAACCATGCGATTTAGGTGCATCCACCCGAGAATTAACATTACTACCAACCGCAAGCC
>NC_143154.1:14301200-14351199 GCF_041381405.1 Jatropha curcas | reverse complement strand
TAATTGTTTTAGGGTAAACTAGGAGAAACCCTAAATGACTCCAATTTTAATTAACCTAAATGCTAGATTAATTATCCCAATGTCTAAGGCATAATCTGCGAACCTGAGGTGGATCCCGAGACTATGTCATGCTGATGAAACTAACCAAAAATGAATGCTTTGCAAGATGATTGGACCAATGGAATGTTTAAGTGAGTTTGAATGATTGCGACTTGCCGCTCGGGGTTAAATCCCTAACATGCCTACGTACTTCCGTTTGAATGGAAGATCAAAGTCAACGTAGTTCGATAGGCCTCTTTTAGAGGGCTTTGAATGAGGATGCTTTATGCATGAGTGTGTGTATGCTTTGTGCATTTTGTTTAGGCATTGTGCCAAAGAATTGATTGTTTTAGGCATTTTGCCAAAAAGTGTTGATTGGACTTATTTGTGTGCCAAAAAATGAATTAAGGCTTTTAGCCGAAAACATTTTGTGATTTAGGCAGCTTAATTGCCGAAAAATTGATTTTTAAGGCTTTGAGCCAAAATGTGTTGATTTGAAAGCTTTTAGCAAAAAGTGTCGATTTAGGCAAGATGTTGCCAAAATTGATTGATGATTTATTTAGGCGATCGTCGCAAAAATTGAATGATTTAAGGCTTTTTAGCCAAAATGAATTGATTTAGGCAATTGTTGCCAAAGGTTGATTTAAGGCTTTTAGCCAAAAGAAATTGATTTAAGCGATTTGTCGCTATAAAAGAGATTAATTTTCACTTATAAGCAATTTATTTGCTTAAAGTGATTATTTAAAGGCTTTTTATCCAAATTATTGATTTAAGCGATTTGTCACTATAAAAGATTAACTTTTCACTTATAAGCAATTTGTTTGCCTAAAGTGATTAATTAAATTGAAATATAGGCAATTTATTGCCATAAAAAAACGTGCTTAAGTAGGACCTTTTAGTCACAATCATTGATTAACTGGACTCAGGCCAAGAATTGTTCGAAATAAAGGCAATTTCACCATAGTTATTGATTAACTAGGCTTCTTTAGCCAATAATGTCAGATTTAAACTTTAATACCACGATTATTAATTAATCGGGCATTTAAGCTTAATCTTTATTTGATTGAGGCAATTTATTTGCCTAGTAGATGATATGGATGCATTCATGCAGTTATAGAGTTAAGAGGAGTAGAAAAGAAGCATGCATGAAGTGCTAAAAATTAAATAGGCGTAGTTTAGTTTATGTACCTGATTTAATCTCCGACCGCTTCTTAACTCCAGGTTAAGCTCCTCGTTAAGGGAAATATTAATTAAAATGGAGTTTTAATGGCCACTTAACAAAGCAAGAAAAAATGAAAGCTAAATAAAATAAAATAAAGAATGCAGAAAGCGATAAAGGAATCGCAAAGAGCATAAAGGGAGAAGAGAGGTCCGTCAACACAGACTGTGTGTCTAAATGGAGCCCCGGGGCCTCTTTTTATAGGAAAAAAACGCACCCCGGGCGCGCCTGCCCGCCCTCGAGGGCGGGCGTGCCCGCCCAGCACGCCCGCCCATGCTGGGCGGGCGTGCCCGCCCATGCTGGGCCGGCGTGTCCGCCCAGGCTGGGCGGGCGTGCCCGCCCATCATGGGCGGGCGCGCCCGTCCTTGAGGGTGGGCATGCCCACCCCCGCGGGCGGACATGCGTCATGGGCGGGCACGCCCGCCCTTGAGGGCGGGCATGCCCACCCCCGCGGGTGGACATGCGTGCCTTTTTTTCTTTCCGGAGGCTTTTCCGGGAGTCCTGGACTTCCAAAAAATATTCCGAGACCAGTTTCGTGATCTTCGTAATTTTTCGGACATTTCAAGTACCATATTGGCACACTTCCGGTGATCTTTTTGAATGACCTCTGGTCCGACTGGGCTGTTTGCAGTCCGAAAGAATTGGCTCTTTGAGCCTCAAAATTTAGATATTCACATCTGGTCATTTAAAATCAAATTAATTAATATTCCCTTAACGAGGAGCTTAACCTGGAGTTAAGAAGTGGCCGTCGATTAAATCAGGTACGCAAATTAAATTCTGCCTATTTAATTTTAGCACTTCATGCATGCTTCTCTTCTACTCCTAATAATTCTACAATTGCATAAAAGTATTCACGTCAATCATTAGGCAAATAAACTGCCTCAATCAAATATGATTAAGCTTAAATACCCGGTTAATTAATAATCGTGGTATTAATGCTAAATCCGACAATATTAGCTAAAAAGCCTAGTTAATTAATAACTACAGTTTAATTGCCTTTATTTCGAACAGTCTGGATTAAGTCCAATTAATCAATAATTGTGGCTAAAAAGCCTTAATCAATCACGTTTTGGCAACAAATTGCCTAGAATTAAATCAACCACATTTTGGCAACAAATTGCCCACGGTTCAATCAATTTTTGGCAAACAAATTGCCTATAAATTAGATTAACCACTTTTTAGTGACAAATCGCTTAAATCAGAAGCTTTGACAAAATGCCTTAGAATTAATCAATCTTTTGGCTAAAAGCCTTCAAACAATCATTTTGGCGATAACCGCCTAAATCACATCAACTTTTGGCAAAAATTGCCTAAATCAATTCATTTTGGCTAAAAGCCTTAAATCAGTCATTTTGGCGACAAACGCCCGAATCATCACTTTTGGCAAACAAATTGCCTAAATCTTTTGGCTAAACGCCTTCCAATACCAACTTTTGGCACAAATGCCTTAATCACTTTGGCGACAAATCGCCTAACCAATTTTTGGCAATAAATTGCCTAAATCACATCAATTTTTGGCAACAATTGCCTAAATCAATCTTTTTGGCTAAAAGCCATTAAAATCAACATTTTTGGCATCAAATGCCTAAAAATCAATCAAGTCTTTGGCAAAATGCCTAAACAAAATGCACGAAGCATACACACACTCATGCATAAAGCATCCCCATTCAAAGCCCTCTAAAAGAGGCCTATCGAACTACGTAGACTTTGATCTTCCATTCAAACGGAAGTACGTAGGCACGTTTGGGATTTAACCCTGAGCGGCAAGTCAAAATCGCATAAACATTTTAATTGGTCCAATCACATTAATCACCCTGCAAAGCATTCATTCATGGTTAGTTTATCAGCATGACATAGTCTCGGGATCCATCTCGGGTTTGCATACCATGCCTTAGACATTGAGATAATTAATCTAGTAACTAGGTTAATTAAAATCGGAGTCACTTAAGGTTTTTCCTAGTTTACCCTAAAATAATTAAACAAGGTGGCGACTCATACATTCACGTGCATTTCTGCCCTTAGTCACATGCATTCATATGCCATGATGTTTGGGGAGGGGTTCACAGATTGGCGACTTCACTGGGGAATTATGTAATCATTTTGCATAAAGTGGACTACAATTGTTGTGTAAACTAATACGCCCTTCTTTAGGGTATTATTTACTATGCTTTGTTTTGCAGGGTACCCCAACAGAAAAAAATCCAGTATTCTTTCTTTAAGAATACGGGATAAGGAGAATTTGAACTTGATTGTACAACTAAATTAAAACGTTTTTAATTTGTTGATTTATTTGCACGATTGAGAATCCTTTTCTCCATTGCATAAAAAAATGAATTTGAAATGAATTTCTTCTCTCTCTGTTCAAACTTCTGAGTCTGGATAGCAAGTAGCGCTGATCGGCAGGTCTCTTTGATTATGTCGACGGACAGCCAAAGCGTCCTCCCTGTTACCGCAAACCATCCCTAATCCTTTTGGGGATGGCCCATGAGTATGTGTACCGTTGGACCCACGCGAAACTCTTTGTTTCACATGTGGTTAGGTATATCCATGCTCAAGGTTCAAGGGTCCCTTAATAAGCCAATTCTCTATTTGTGTCATAGCCTATAGAACCTATCCTTTAGGACTGTATGCACCCAATGATGCTGAATCATTCCATTAAAATGAATTGTGTTGTGATGTTGTGCGTATTCACGCATTCATCCCATACTTCACAAAAAAAAAACATTCCATTTGAAAGCTGGAAAATTACATTTTGGTCCTTGAGACCTGGAAAATTACATTTTGGCCATAAAGGCCCAAAAATTCTCAATTTGGCCCCAAAGGCCCAAAAATTCTCAATTTGGCTACAATGGCCCAGAAGTTCACATTTTGGCCCCTAAGGCCCAAAAATTTCCAATTTGGTCACAGAGGCCCAAAAATTTCCAATTTGGCCACAGATGCCCAAAAATTCTCAATTTGGCCCCAGAGGCCCAAGAATACCCATTTTGGCCCCAAAGGCCCCGAAAATTCACATCTTGGCCCCTAAGGCCCTAAAATTCACATCTTGGCACCAAAGGCCCAAAAATTTCCAATTTGGCCCCAAAGGCCCAAAAGTTCCCAATTTGGCCACAAAGGCCAGAGAATTCCCAATTTGGCCTCAAAGGCTCAAAAACTCACATGTTGGCCTCAAAGGCCCAAAAACTCACATGTTGGCCTCAAAGGCCCAAAAACTCACATGTTGGCCTCAAAGGCCCAAAAATTCACATGTTGGCCTCAAAGGCCCAAAAATTCACATTTTGGCCCCTAAGGCCCAAAAAAAAAATTCTTTAAGAACTTAGGGCCTTTCGAAAAGTCGAGGTGTCCAGCCCTACCTTACATATCACATCCCATTAGGTCCTATCCTAGGTGTCCTACCCTACCAACGCTACCCTACATTGTTTGGTCATACCACCCCACATCACAAGGGTCCTGTCATGGCCCACACCTGGTTAGTATTGTCCGCTTTGGGCCACGCAGGCCCGCACGGATTTGTCCCTTGGGCCAGGCTTTTCAACCCACCCCAAAAGCGCGCTGACCAAGTGAGAAACCACCCCTCTTATGTACATCACTTCCTCCTCGTGCGTAGCCGATGTGGGATTCGCCTAAGGTGAGTGCACTGGTATCCCCAGAGTGACCAGCCACCGCTCACCCCCCCTAAGGGACTCAACGCCCACGTTGAGGTTTGCCCCACCACCGGACCAGAGGGACGAGGCTTCGGCTCTGATACCAATTGTCATGGCCCACACCTGGTTAGTATTGTCCGCTTTGAGGTATCCCCAGAGTGACCTCTCACGGCTTTGTCTAATTCCAGTACTTGTAGCTCAACTTATGATTTAAATACCAAACCTGGTTCTGTTATGGTGTCTTACCAGTATATCCGAAATCATTGTCCATTTTGACCACATAAATGGCCAAATAACGTCTTATGTTCTTCATAAAAGTTTTAGCTTTACTTCTTGTCTTTCCAACCCATCTTCTTGTGTCCAATTTGGCGATACATAGCTCAACTTATGGCTAAAACACCCAAACTGACTCTGTTGTGATAGGCTCCAGGTATTACTCAATTGAGTCCCTTAGGGGGGGTGAGCGGTGGCTGGTCACTCTGGGGATACCAGTGCACTCACCTTAGGCGAATCCCACATCGGCTACGCACGAGGAGGAAGTGATGTACATAAGAGGGGTGGTTTCTCACTTGGTCAGCGCGCTTTTGGGGTGGGTTGAAAAGCCTGGCCCAAGGGACAAATCCGTGCGGGCCTGCGTGGCCCAAAGCGGACAATACTAACCAGGTGTGGGCCATGACAGGTCCATTCCAAATACCTTACCCATACACTACCCTACCGCACACTATCTCACATACCCTATGGAAACGCCTTATATAGGATAGTCTAATCGTTTTGACTATGTCCTTTTACAGGTACCCTTCCAAAGACCACCTCTACCCGAAACACCAACTGAGCTCTCACCCACAAGTCCAACAACCCCGATTGCACCAATGGCATCACTGTCTGACATCCAAAATCTCATAGAACAATTGGAGGCCAGAATGGAGGCTAGAATGAATAAGGCATTAGCTGCCCAGAGGACTGCACTAATAGCTGAACTAGGTAGTGGTAATGGAAATGGGGCTTCAGTTGGGGGAAGTGGACCTGCTACCTGCAATCAAGGACCTAGTGCTGAACCGACAAACCCTACCCTTAACCTGGATGACATGCCCTCCAGAACTGCTTCTGAGCTGGAAGCTCAGAAAATGAGAGAGAAGCTGGAATTGTTGGAAAGGTCTATTACTGCCCTCAAGACACACAAGGAAGTGGTGGACATGGACTCCTTGTCCTTGTTCCTCGAAGCAAGATTACCTACAAAATTCAAGATGCCTAACATGGACAAGTTTGACGGAACCAGTTGTCCCAAAACGCACCTGAAAATGTATGTGGGTGCCCTCAACCCGTTTAGCCTGAACAGCGAGCTCCTTGCTCAGTTGTTTCAGCAATCTTTGACTGGTGCTGCATTAAGATGGTTTGTGAGCTTAGATCGTGCCAAAATGAAGAATTGGGAGGACATATGCAATGCTTTCAACACGCAGTACCATTATAATATCGAAGTGGATGTTACCCGGAGGGAGCTGGAAACCACCAAACAAAAGAACAATGAACCCTTTTCCTCGTTCCTTATGAGGTGGAGGGCCAAGGCCGCCCAAATGATCAACCGGCCTTCAGAACAAGAACAGGTAGACATAATCATCAAGAATCTACTGCCTGTCTACCAGTCACAGCTTCAAACACAGTACTTGCCTACGTTCCAATCGCTCATTGCGACTGCAACTAAGGTGGAAGACTTAATCCAGTTGGGTCAACTCAAAGAAGACTCATACAAGAAGCAGAATCATGCTGGACTTTGAAAAACCGCCTACAAGACCTGGTTGACAATGGGACCATCATCCCCAAGAGCAAGCTGAACATCAACCAATCCCTTGCCTAACCATAGGATTAATGCAAAAAAAATTTTGCCGAACATGAATCGTTCGATCCTTTTGAACTTTTCTTGGAAATGAATGAGGTTTGTGTCTGAGAAGGTTGAGATCAAGCCTCCAAAATAACAAAGGAATTGTTCAAGACCAACAACAACATGTCCAATCGATTGAAGCATCGAGAAGAACAAAGTCACTACAGTCAATCCAATCCTAGTCCATCACAGTCCACCTAGAGTCTATCTTTTAGGGTCTAGTTTCTTTTCAAGTCTTCATTCAATTCAAATTTGTAAATCTAAGTGTCTTTTGTACACAAATTTTGTCTTATCAATAAAAAGGGATCAGTTTACATTCCAATCATGTTTATACTCTTTCCCTATCCTTCCTGTGAAAGCACAAAAAAAAAATCGAAAAAAAAATAATAATAAAAAATTTTTAAAAAAATGATGATAAAAAAAAAGATAATAAAAATTGGCAAAGAAAAATGCATTCATTTGCTCTGCATCAATCAAGGCTGGGGGCATCCTAAGAAGCACCATCAAAGGGGAAGTTTTGAAGGGTAATCATGGAAAGGATCCAGCAAAGGGTGCGCAAAACTTCCAACAGTACCGAGGCAAAGCCGATTGAAGGGGTTAGGGCCAGAATGGTTTCTCCGAAAACCCAGGAATGGAAGATGCTCCGACAGAGAGGTGTCTGAATTTTGAGCTTAAAAGAGACAGAATAAAGAAGTTATGTTTGGAATTGGGTTGGGTCTGCACGAAGTCGTAATGCTATCCATACACTACTCAAGTCATCTCAGAATCAAGTTGCCTCGAAATTCTTTATGGAGAGGCTGCTTCTAAGCAAGCAAAAGGAAAAACGGGACAAAAGGAACCCCTGGTCAAAAGGAAGCAAACAAGCAAAAGAAAAAATGGGTCAAAAGGAACTTCTGCACAAAAGAAAGAAATCAAGGACAAAGCTACAGGAAATCAAGTTGTCAAAAAATGGGTCAACTGCAAGCTCTCTGTTAAATTCAAGCCCATCAAGGGTAGATGACAAATCATTTCAGCCATAAGGACAAAGACCAAGCGGCTGCTCACATTTTGAAAAAGCAAGTTAAAAGGAGCAGTCATTTCACAAATTGGATGACAACAAACACCTTGAAAATCAAGCGCCAGGCATTTCACAAGTACAAGTGTCCTTATAAACAAGGATCATTTCTCAAAACAAGGAAAAGGAAGAGTCTCCTCAAAATTCCTTATGGAGAGGAGAACCATTGTGGAAATAAGTTTCAAATTCAGAGGAAGATAAAGTTCAAGAAAAGGAATCAAATTAACCTCAAGAATTCAAACATGGCAAAGCCACAAACTCAAAGCATAAAAGCTTCTTCAACACTCAAGCCACTCAAGTTACCACCACAATGTGGGTATTCAAAACTCTTTGTGGTGAATACAAGTCATATTTCAGTCAACCAGTGGTAAAACCACTACAACAACAAAGTCAGATTCGCTTAGGGTCATCGCTATCATACGAGCTCGAGTCAATAAGTTGATTCAATATCATCAAAGTCGGGAATGAATCCCGTAAAGACATCAAGCTGGGAAGAAATCCCGCGAAGAAATCAAGTCAGAAATGAATTCTGCATCAACATCAAGTCGGGAAGGAATCCCGCAAAGACATCTAGTCGGGAATGAATCCCGTAAAGACATCAAGCCTGGAAGAAATCCCGCGAAGAAATCAAGGCAGCAATGAATTCTGCATCAACATCAAGTCGGGAAGGAATCCCGCAAAGACATCTAGTCGAGAAGGAATCCCGCAAAGACATCAAGCCGGGAAGAAATCCCGCGAAGAAATCAAGTCAGAAATGAATTCTGTATTAATATCAAGTCGGGAAGGAATCCCAAAGAAATCAAATCGGAAATGGATTCCACAATCAGCATTAAGGCGAAATTGAATTTTGCCCCAACAGTAAGTCGGAAATAAATTTCGCACCAAGACGGAAAGGAATTCCGCACTAACATCAAGACGGAGATGAATTCCGCACCAGCTGAGCACGAAGTTCGCATCCGGGAAGGAACTACGAAAGACCTGATTCTCCCCATCCCCCGAAGAGTTCTTGGAGATACGTAGGCAGCCACAAAGGTGCGGTCACAAACATAAGTCATGCATCATAAAAAGCATTTTCTCTTTGCCAATATAAAAAATAAAAATAATAAAAAAAAGAGAAGAAAAGAAAAATAAAAGCTGGAGTTGAAAACCCGAAAGGGCGGCTTCAGGCAAGAATTGAGCCCGCTAGGCTGAAAACCCGAAAGGGCGGTCTAGGCAAAAGTTAGGGCAAAGAGCCTGCTAGAGTCGAAAACCCGAAAGGGCGGCTACTAGGCAAAAGTTAAGGCAAAAAGAAAAAAAAAAGTGCTTTCAAAGGTCTCCTTGGGAGTATATAAATCATTTTTTTTCCAGGAATCACTGAGTTCCTTCGAGTCAAAATTCATTACAAGAAAAATTTGAGTCTCTAAATCGAGTCTCCAATGAGTCTCTAAAATCAAGTCTCCATCACCAGTGGTCATTCCACAACGAGTCACAAAAATCGAGTCATTCTCAAAAGTTCGTTTTGAAAGCGTCACTCTTTGAGTCATTCCTCAAAAAAAAAAAAAAGAGAGAGAGGAAAATGTCAATTCAATCCCCGGGGTTTCCAAAACAACCCTAAAAAATGTCAAACATAATCGTTGAGAGGTAATTCTTTAATACCTCGTCTCCACTCGGACCATCATTTCTTCGATCCTTTCAGACGAGCGATGTCATCCACATCGTCCGTTTCCTCGAGTCACATAAGTGGCTTTGTTCTCTTTGATTCCTCAATCAATTGGACAAGTACAACACCAATGTCTTGAAGTATTCCATGGTCAGCACCATTCTGGGGGCAAGAAGTGATAAGAACCTTCACCATTCTCCCATCACAGAAGTAATCATGGAATTTTTAGTCTTTCATTAAGAAGAAATTCTATTTCAGCTAATAAGGGCATCAATTCTCTCAAGCAGGGGGCAAAATCCTCCAAGTCGGATTCAGGGGCAAGTGTTATAAAAAAAATACACAACCCAGGGTGAAACCCAACCATCGTCAATCTCTTTTACACAAACCCAGGGTAGAACCCGGTTAATGGTTAACCTTTTGTTTTACATAAAACCTAGGGTGAAACCGTAATCAATAACCAACCATTTTTCATCCAAAACCAAGCCATTTGATCATTTCGACTTTAGGTGGACCCTTGGTTCTCAAAGAAAAAAATAAAAATAAAACAAATCTCTTTTCAAGCCCTCATTAAGAGGCAAAATCTCTTTTCAAGCCCTCATTAAGAGGCAAAATCTCTTTTCAAGTCCTCTAAGAGGCAAAATCTCTTTTCAAGCCCTCATTAAGAGCCAAAACATCTTTTCAAGCCCTCATTAAGAGGCAACACATCTTTTCAAGTCCTCTAAGAGGCAAAACTTCTTTTTAAGTCCTCAAAGAGGCAAAAACATCTTTAAGTTACAAACATAAATCCATGCATTTGATCATTTCATTTCAAAGAAAAAGACCACGGCGGGGTTTCCTCCTCTGCCCATCCTCAAAATTTGCTCCTTCAACCACTAGCTCTCATAAATCATTTTTATGATAGCCAGTGGGGGGCGACTGTGAATACTCAAATTTTGAGGCTCGAAGAGCCAATTTTCCTGGACGCGGCGGTGGCGGCAGCCGCCAGCGACAGCGGCTGCAGTCGCCTGTGAATACCCAAATTTTGAGGCTCGAAGAGCCAATTTTCTCGGACTGCAAACAGTCCGACCGGACCAAAGGCCATTTTGGAAGTTCACCGAAAGGATGCCAATATGGTACTTGAAACGTCCGAGACGTCGCAAGGATAGCGGAACTGGTCTCGGAATATTTTTTGGAGGTCCGAAACTTCCGAAAAAGCCTCCGGAACGAGAAAAAAAGCACACGGGTCGATGTGCCCGCCCTCAGGGGTGGGCCCGCCCGCCCCCATGGGGCAGGCACGCCCGCCCCTAGGGCGGGCCAGCCCACCCTCAAGGGCAGCCCAGCCCGCCCTCAAGGGCGGGCACGCCCACCCTCAAGGGCGGTCCAGAGGGCGGGCACGACCGCCCCACTGGGGCGGGCACGCCTGCCCTGGAGGGTGGGCATGCCCGCCCTCCAGGGGTAGGCACGCCCGCCTGCCTCCTTGAGGCGGGCACACCCGCCCTCGAGGGGCAGGCACGCCCGCCCCCTTGAGGCGGGCACGCCCGCCCCCCTGAGGCGGGCACGCCCGCCCTCAGGTCTCCTTTTTTCCTATAAAATTGGCCCCGGGGCCTCCGTTTTGAGACATTCAGTCTGTGTTGACAGACGCTCCTTCTCCCTCACGCTCTTTGCGATTCTTTACTGCTTTTTTGCATTTTTATTCAGCTTTATTATTTTCTCGTTTCGTTGTCTGGTCATTTAAAATCAAATTAATTAATATTCCCTTAACGAGGAGCTTAACCTGGAGTTAAGAAGTGGCCGTCGATTAAATCAGGTACGCAAATTAAATTCTGCCTATTTAATTTTAGCACTTCATGCATGCTTCTCTTCTACTCCTAATAATTCTACAATTGCATAAAAGCATTCACGTCAATCATTAGGCAAATAAACTGCCTCAATCAAATATGATTAAGCTTAAATGCCCGGTTAATTAATAATCGTGGTATTAATGCTAAATCCGACAATATTGGCTAAAAAGCCTAGTTAATTAATAACTACAGTTTAATTGCCTTTATTTCGAACAGTTCGGCTTAAGTCCAATTAATCAATAATTGTGGCTAAAAAGCCTTAATCAATCACGTTTTGGCAACAAATTGCCTACAATTAAATCAACCACATTTTGGCAACAAATTGCCCACGGTTCAATCAATTTTTGGCAAACAAATTGCCTATAAATTAGATTAACCACTTTTTAGTGACAAATCGCTTAAATCAGAAGCTTTGGCAAAATGCCTTAGAATTAATCAATCTTTTGGATAAAAGCCTTCAAACAATCATTTTGGCGATAACTGCCTAAATCACATCAACTTTTGGCAAAAATTGCCTAAATCAATTCATTTTGGCTAAAAGCCTTAAATCAGTCATTTTGGCGACAAACGCCCGAATAATCACTTTTGGCAAAAAAATTGCCTAAATCTTTTGGCTAAACGCCTTCCAATACCAACTTTTGGCACAAATGCCTTAATCACTTTGGCGACAAATCGCCTAACCAATTTTTGGCAATAAATTGCCTAAATCACATCAATTTTTGGCAACAATTGCCTAAATCAATCTTTTTGGCTAAAAGCCATTAAAATCAACATTTTTGGCATCAAATGCCTAAAAATCAATCAAGTCTTTGGCAAAATGCCTAAACAAAATGCACGAATCATACACACACTCATGCATAAAGCATCCCCATTCAAAGCCCTCTAAAAGAGGCCTATCGAACTACGTAGACTTTGATCTTCCATTCAAACGGAAGTACGTAGGCACGTTTGGGATTTAACCCTGAGCGGCAAGTCAAAATCGCATAAACATTTTAATTGGTCCAATCACATTAATCACCCTGCAAAGCATTCATTCATGGTTAGTTTATCAGCATGACATAGTCACGGGATCCATCTCGGGTTTGCATACCATGCCTTAGACATTGGATAATTAATCTAGTAACTAGGTTAATTAAAATCGGAGTCACTTAGGGTTTTTCCTAGTTTACCCTAAAATAATTAAACAAGGTGGCGACTCATACATTCACGTGCATTTCTGCCCTTAGTCACATGCATTCATATGCCATTATGTTTGGGGAGGGGTTCACATTGAGCTATACAAAGGTAGAAAACCAAACATTGGTTACTTTCACATCTTTGGGTGTAAATGTTTTATTCTAGATAATAAGAAAAATCATCTTGCTAAATTTGATGCTAAATCTTATGAAGGAATTTTTCTAGGATATTCTAGTAATAGTAAAGCATATAGGGTGTTTAATAAGAAAACTCTAGTTGTAGAAGAATCTATTCATGTTGTTTTTGATGAATCTAATTCTACTTCCAGAATATTAGAAAATGATGATGATGTTGTAGATTTCAATCAAGAAAAGCAGAATGAACAATCAGAACAATTAGAACAGCCAGAAAATGAGCAGAATGCTGAAAATCAGGCTGAACCAGAAACAGAACATGAAGATCAGAATGCAACAGAAAGTCAAATGCCAGAAACAGAAAATGAGAATTTTGATTTACCAAAAGAGTGGCGATTCCACAAGTATCATCCTCAAGTGAATATCATTGAAAACCCTTCAGAAAGGATGATGACTAGAGCTCAACTTAGAAGATATTTTGGTAATGTTGCTTTCGTTTCTCAATTAGAACCTAAAAATTTAGAAGATGCTCAAAATGATGAAAATTGGATTATTGCCATGCAAGTAGAACTAAATCAGTTTGAAATAAACCAAGTTTGGAAACTTGTTTCTAGACCTAAAAATCATTCTGTTATTGGTACTAAATGGGTGTTTAGAAATAAGCTTGATGAACAAGGTAATGTTGTGAGAAACAAAGCAAGGTTAGTGGCTCAAGGTTACAACCAAGAAGAGGGCATCGATTTTGATGAGACTTTTGCTCCGGTTGTTAGACTTGAGGCCATTAGAATGCTTTGTGCATTTGCATGTTTTAAAAACTTCATGTTATATCAAATGGATATGAAAAGTGCTTTTCTAAATGGTGTTCTAAACGAAGAAGTGTATGTAGAACAACCACCCGGTTTTGAAGTTTATAATAAACCAAATCATGTTTATAAACTTACTAAAGCACTTTATGGTTTAAAACAAGCTCCTAGAGCTTGGTATGAAAGATTAAGTAAGTTCTTGTTAGAAAATGGTTTTTCTAGAGGTAAGGTTGATACTACACTATTTATTAAGGATAAAGCACCTGATATTCTAGTTGTGCAAATCTATGTTGATGACATAATCTTTGGTTCTACTAACAACCTTCTTTGTAAGGAATTTTCTAAGATTATGAAGGGTGAGTTTGAAATGAGTATGATGGGAGAATTAAACTTCTTCCTTGGGCTTCAAATCAAACAATGTGACAATGGAATCTTCATAAACCAAGGCAAGTACACTCGAGAATTGTTAAAAAGGTTCAAAATGGAGAATGCCAAGGTATGTAGTACACCAATGAGTCCATCCTCAAAATTAGAAAAAGATGAAAATGGAAAGGATGTGGATATTAAGATGTTTAGAAGTATGATTGGTTCTTTACTATATCTAACTGCAAGCAGACCTGACATTCACTTTAGTGTTTGTTTATGTGCTAGATTTCAATCATGTCCTAAAGAATCTCATTTAATTGCTGTAAAAAGAATTCTAAGATATCTTTGTGGATCTTCTAATTTGGGTCTGTGGTATTCTAAAGATGATACATTTGATCTTGTTGGGTATAGTGATTCTGATTTTGCAGGAAGCAGAATAGATAGAAAAAGCACGTCTGGAACTTGCCAGTTTCTAGGTAGCGCCCTTGTATCATGGTTTAGCAAGAAACAGACTTCTGTTGCTCTTTCTACTGCAGAAGCAGAATATATTGCTGCTGGAAGCTGTGTTGCACAAGTTCTGTGGATCAAACAACAATTGGCAAACTATGGTCTGAAATTAGAAACTGTTCCAATCAAATGTGACAACATAAGCGCTATCAACTTATCTAAGAATCCAGTCCAGCACTCTAGAACCAAGCATATAGAACTCAGACATCACTTCATACGTGATCATGTTAAAAAAGGTGATATAGTGATCAAGTTCATTCCTACAGAAAAGCAATTGGCTGACATTTTTACTAAACCTTTAAATGAAAGTCAATTCTGCTTGATTAGAAGAGAACTGGGTATGTTAGTTCTAAACTCTTAATTTTAGAACTCTGTGAGTATGTTCTAAAAATGCTTTCTATATTTGATATTGAAAAACCTGTTCTGTGTTATGTTCTAAAATTCTATCATGTGTGACTTAGAAAAACGTTTTTTGTGTTTAGAAGAGCTATGTAAGGTTCTGATGTGGATTTCTAATGTCACTGATTTCTAATATCTTCATCCACATCAAATTTTTTCTTAAAAAAAAAATATATTTTTTTAATTATTTTATTTTTATTTATTCCATCTTATTTTGTTTATTTATTTTTTTTTTTTTGTTTTTGTGTGTTATTTTTTTATTTAAATTCTTGCTTAATTTTTTTTGGGAAATGGAATCTAGTTTAGAAAAAGAAAAAGAAGATTCTTCAGAAAAAGAAAAAGCTGAGAAAGACAAATCAGAAAAGAAAACATTAAGTTTAGAAGAAGAAGAAGAAGCTGATAGTAAGAAGAAGAAAAGGGGGAAATAGAGTTCATGAAAGAAAACCTCCTCTGCATCCCTTTTCTAAACAATTTGAGAATCCAACTAAAACATCACTTGCTCAGAATCTCAGGATATCGAAAAGACTCAGAACTGATTCTAAACCTATTTGATTTCTTTCTAATCTACTCTCTGATTGTGTTTCTATTTTGTTTTGTGAACAATTTTCTGTTATTTGCTCTGATATTTATTTGTGTCTGTCGTTTGCTTAAAATTTTTTTTTCACTTTGTTTATTTTTTTATTTCTATTTTGCTCTGATTTACTAACCCTTTTCTCTGATGACAAAAAGGGGAGAACACAGTACACTTGATGCTTGAGTACTTGGAGGAGAACATAATATATTTATTTAAGTACTTAATCTCTTTGCTTATCATGTTCTAATCTGTGATATTTTTATTATAATGTGGGAGAACACAGTACACTTGATGCTTGAGTACTTGGAGGAGCACATAGTATATTTATTTAAGTACTTAATCACTTTGCTTATAATGTTCTAATCTGTGATATCTTTGTTCTAATGTTTTGTTTCTATGTGAACAGAATATACTTTACATGCTCTGATTGTTAGATCTTAAAACTTAGTTTCAATTCTATGTATGCTCTGATTAAAAGACTTTGAACTCAGTTTTAATTCTAATGTCAGTTTCTAAATCTGTATTCTGTTCTAATCCCCACAGATATTATATTGCACTTATTCAGGGGGAGTTTTATATAAGTTCTAATCTTGCTTCATGATAAATCTGTTATGTTTAGAACTTGTATTTTGTTGACATGCATAAATTTAGGGGGAGCACATGATTTTATGTTTGATAAATTTATTGGTTTTGTCATCATCAAAAAGGGGGAGATTGTTGGCTCAAGGGTCAATTTTATCTTGAGATTTTGATGATTATACAAAACAAATAAATTTAATATTCTTGTATGTGCTAATATTATTTTATGCAGAAATTATTGTTGAAAATTATTGAAGAAATGAAGTTCCTACATCCCAAGATTTTTATTTGAAGACCATGAAGATTAATGAAGATATTTTCTATTGGTTAGTATTATAATAAGTCTTAGGAAATTATTGTAGGATAGAGAGTAAATGATATTATAAGCACAAATCTATTTTATCTCTCTCAAAATTATTTTGAAATGTTTTAAAATAAATTTATTAAGATGATATAGCCAAAATCTTTACTCTTCACGTTTTTCCATCTAAAATATCTTTGGAGTAAATATTCTTGGTAGCTATTAAATGATATTCTGCAAAAAGTATTTTCTGATCTAAAAAGCAGTTTCTGATTTAATACAGCTGTCTGTTTCTAATACAGCTGGCTGTTTCTGATATAAATGTTACACTGTTTTCTAAACTGAACCTTTCTCCTCCAAACCTTGCATGTGTGAATATTAAATGTGGTCAAACAGCCCTTTTAATTGCAACCCATGCATTGCCTCGTTAGTTTAAAAACATCAGAAACTTTATTGCTCATTAAAAATCTCAACGTTAACTTCTAAGAGAAAATCATCTTTTCATATAAAAACTCTTTTCTCTTTCAAAAAGTTGGGGTTTTGCAAAAGAGTATGAGTTCATTGTTCATAGTTTAAATCTCTCAAAGCTCTCTCTTCAATCCCCCTATTTCTTTTCGTCACTTTGCTTCAAGAAAAATTTTTAAGAGAAAAGAAAATTTATTAACAACATTTTCTGAAGAACAGTTCTAATCTTTAAATCTGTTTTCTAAATTCGTTTCTGTTCTTCCTGTGCTTATATTTGCATTTCTCTCTGTCTATATAGATTCTGTAATCTGTTGTAGACAGGCTCTTTATTTGAAAAACTTTTGTGTAATAGCTTAGGTGAAAAGCTATGGTGTTATAGGTTATCAAGCGACCTTCTCCTTGTGTGAGATTCTAATGTCTTGATTTGAGTTTCTGATCTCTGCAAAATCAAAAAGGGTTGAGGTTAACTAGAACCTTTGGAAAATCTAGTGGGATAAAGGTTAGATCTAGGTGTTGATCTATTTCCTTGTATTGTTGGTTTGTCTCTTACCCTTGAAAAGAGATAACATAGTGGAGGATCTCAAGATGCGTCTTGGGGAGTGGATGTAGGCGAGTTAGTGCCGAACCACTATAAATCTCTGTGTTTATCTTCTTTTACTTTCTGAAGTTTTGCTTGATTATATTCTATTTACGCAACTGTTAATCTGTTTAGAAATGCGATGTTGTTAATGAGTTTCTGATTCTAATCGTGAATAAGCTTTGTCTCTGTGGAACATTAGAACTCTGGATTTCTGTATTGTGATTTTACCAAGTTCTAATCTGTCCTTCTATATTCAGTGTAATTCACAATATGAATTATAATCAGTTTTCTAATCTTGCTTAAAGCTTTGTGAACCAGTTCTAAAATGCAATAACTGTTGTTTACAGAGTCTTTCTAAAATTGCTTAAGCTCTGTGAAGTTGTTCTAATCGCAATAGCTGTTCTTCACAGTGTCTTTCTAAAATAGCAATAAACTTTGTGAAGCTGTTCTAATCGTGTGAACCCCCACCCCAAATATCATAGGCATATGAATGCATGTGACTAAGAGCAGAAATGCACGTGAATGTATGAGTCGCCACCTTGTTTAATTATTTTAGGGTAAACTAGGAAAAAACCCTAAGTGACTCCAATTTTAATTAACCTGATTACTATATTAATTATCCCAATGTTAAGGCATGGTCTACGAACCCGAGGTGGATCCCGAGACTATGTCATGCTGATGAACTAACCAAAAATGCATGCTTTGCAGGGTAATTGGACCAATGGAATGTTTTGATGATTTCGACTTGCCGCCCGGGGTGAAGTCCCAAACGTGCCTACGTACTTCCGTTTGAATGGAAGATCAAAGTCAATGTAGTTCAATAGGCCTTCTTTGAAGGGCTTTGAATGGGTATGCTTAATGCATGAGTGTGTGTATGCTTTGTGCATTTTCTTTAGGCATTTTGCCAAAGAATTGATTGATTTGATTTTAGGCATTTGATGCCAAAAATGTTGATTTTAATGGCTTTTAGCCAAAAGGATTGATTTAGGCAATTAGTTTGCCAAAAATTGATGTTTGGGCTTATTATTGCCAAAAGATGTTTTGTTGGGCGATTGTCGCCAAAATGATTAAGGCATTTGTGCCAAAAGTCGGTATTTGAAGGCTTTTAGCCAAAATGTGTTGATTTAGGCAATTTATTGCCTAATAAAGGTTAGGCGATTTGTCGCCAAAGTGATTAAGGCATTTGTGCCAAAAGTTGGTATTTGAAGGCTTCTAGCCAAAAGCTTGATTTAGGCAATTTGTTACCAAAAGTTTGATTGATTTGGGCGTTTTTGGCCAAAATTGATTATTTGAAGGCTTTTAGCCAAAATGAATTGATTTAGGCAATTTTTGCCAAAAGTTGATGTGATTTAGGCGATTATCGCCAAAATGATTGTTTGAAGGCTTTTAGCCAAAAGATTAATTAATTCTAAGGCATTTTGCCAAAGCTTCTTATTTAAGCGATTTGTCGCTAAAAAGTGGTTAATCTAATTTATAGGCAATTTGTTTGCCAAAAATTGATTGAACCGTGGGCAATTTGTTGCCAAAATGTGATTGATTTAATTGTAGGCAATTTGTTGCCAAAACGTGATTGATTAAGGCTTTTTAGCCACAATTATTGATTAACTGGACTTAAGCCGGACTGTTCGAAATAAAGGCAATTAACCGTAGTTATTAATTAACTAGGTCTTTTTAGCCGATATTGTCGGAGTTTGGCATGAATACCACGATTATTGATTAACCGGGTATCTTAGCCTGAACTTAATTAATTGAGGCAATTTATTTGTCAAATTCATGACGTGAATGCATTTATGCAGTTGTAAAATTTAGGAGTAGAAGAGAAATATGCATGAAGTGCTAAAATTAAATAGACAGGGTTTAATTATTACCTGGGTCAGTCGTCGGTTACTTCTTAGCTCCAGATTAAGCTCCTCGTTTAGGGAATATTAATTAAAATTAATTTAATTTAAGTGACCAAGTATCACAACAAGAAAGCAATAAAAACTAAATTAAAAATGCAGAAAAAACAGTAAAAGAATCGCAAGGAGCGTAGGGGAGAAGGAGCGTTTGTCAACACAGACTGAGTGAGTAAAACTCAGGGCCTCGGGGCCAATTTATAGGCAAAAAATCGGACTGTTCGGCGGCCAGGGCCGCCGTGTCCGGCGGCCTGAGCCACCGAGGCCGGCGGGTTCGCTAATTTTTCATTTCGGAGGCTTTTTCGGGAGTTTCGGACCTCCGAAAAATATTTCGGGACCAGTTCCGCGATCCTCACGACGTCCCGGACGTTTCAAGTACCATATTGGCATACTTCCGGTGAACTTCCAAAATGGCCTCCGGTCCGGCCGGACTGCTTGCAGTCCGGAAAAAAGCTTTTCCAGAAGTTCCGGACCTCCAAAAATTATTTTGGGACCAGTGCTACAATCCTCGTAATTTTTCGGACGTTTTAAGTACCATATTGGCATACTTCCAGTAAATTTCCAAAATGGCCTCCGGTTCGGTCGGACTGCTTACAGTCCCAAAAAAAAGCTTTTCCAGAAGTTCCGGACCTCTAAAAATTATTTCGGGACCAGTGCTACGATCCTCGTAATTTTTCGAACGTTTTAAGTACCATATTGGCATACTTCCAGTAAATTTCCAAAATGGCCTCCGGTCTGGCCGGACTGTTTGCAGTCCGAAAAAACAGGCTTTTTGAGCCTCAAAATTTGAGTATTCACAGTTGCCCCCCACTGGCTATCATAAAAATGATTTATGAGAGCCAGTGGTTGTCTGAAGGAGCAAATTTTGAGGGTGGGCTGAGGAGGAAACCCCTGCCGTTGGTTTTTTTTCCTTTGAAATGAAATGATCAAATGCATGGATTTATGTTTGCAACTTAAAGATGTTTTTGCCTCTTTGAGGACTTAAAAAGAAATTTTGCCTCTTGGAGGACTTGAGAAAAGAGGTTTTCCCCTTAATGAGGGTTTGAAAAGAGATTTTGCCTTTAATGAGGGCTTGAAAAGATGTTTTGCCTCTTAATGAGGGCTTGAAAAGAGATTTTGCCTCTTAGAGGACTTGAAAAGAGATTTTGCCTCTTAGAGGACTTGAAAAGATGTTTTGCCTCTTAATGAGGGCTTGAAAAGATGTTTTGCCTCTTAATGAGGGCTTGAAAAGAGATTTTGCCTCTTAGAGGACTTGAAAAGATGTTTTGCCTCTTAATGAGGGCTTGAAAAGAGATTTGTTTTATTTTTGTTTTTTTCTTTGAGAACCAAGGGTCCACCTAAAGTCGAAATGATCAAATGGCTTGGTTTTGGATGAAAAATGGTTGGTTATTGGTTGGGGTTTCACCCTAGGTTTTATGGAAGAAAAAGGTTAACCATTAACCGGGTTCTACCTTGGGTTTGTGTAAAAGGGGTTGATGATGGTTGGGTTCCACCCTGGGTTGTGCATGTTTTTTTTATAACACTTGCCCCTGAATCCGACTTGGAGGATTTTGCCCTCTGCTTGAGAGAATTGATGCCCTTATTAGTCGAAATAGAATTTCTTCTTACTGAAAGACTAAAAATTCCGTGGTTACTTCTGTGATGGGAGAATGGTGAAGGTTCTTATCACTTCTTGCCCCCAGAATGGTGCTGACCATGGAACACTTCAAAACATTGGTGTTGTACTTGTCCAATCGATTGAGGAATCAAAGAGAACAAAGCCACTTATATGACTCGAGGAAAAGGACAATGTGGATGACATCGCTCGTCTGAAAGGATCGAAGAAACGATGGTCCGAGTGGAGATGAGGTATTAAAGAATTACCTCTCAACGACTATGTTTGACATTTTCTAGGGTTGTTTTGGAAACCTCGGAGATTGAATTGACATTTTCCCCTCTCTTTTTTTTTCGAGGAATGACTCAAAGAGTGACGCTTTCAAAACGAACTTTTGAGAATGACTCGATTTTTGTGACCCGCTGTGGAATGACCACTGGTGATGGAGACTTGATTTTAGAGACTCGATTTAGAGACTCAAATGTTTCTTGTAGTGAATTTTGACTCGAAGGAACTCAGTGATTCCTGGAAAAAATGATTTATACACTCCCAAGGAGACCTTTGAAAGGGAATTTTTTTT
This sequence comes from Jatropha curcas, assembly GCF_041381405.1. Lineage (NCBI taxonomy): Eukaryota > Viridiplantae > Streptophyta > Magnoliopsida > Malpighiales > Euphorbiaceae > Jatropha > Jatropha curcas. The sequence continues at coordinate 14,329,958 of NC_143154.1, read as the reverse complement.
TTTTGCCTTAACTTTTGCCTAGTAGCCGCCCTTTCGGGTTTTCGACTTTAGCAGGCTCTTTGCCCTAACTTTTGCCTAGACCGCCCTTTCGGGTTTTCAGCCTAGCGGGCTCAATTCTTACCTGAAGCCGCCCTTTCGGGTTTTGAACTCCAGCTTTTATTTTTCTTTTCTTTTATTTTTTTATTTTTTTTTATATTGGCAAAGAGAAAATGCTATTTATGATGCAAACTTATGTTTGTGACCGCGCCTTTGCGGCTGCCTACGTATCTCCAAGAACTCTTCGGGGGATGGAAAGAATCAGGTCTTTCGTAGTTCCTTCCGGGATGCGAACTTCGTGCTCGGCTGGTGCGGAATTCATCTCCGACTTGATGTTAGTGCTGAATTCCTTTCCGTCTTGGTGCAGAATTTATTTTCGACTTGGCGTGGAATTTATTTCCGACTTGCTGTTGGGGCAAAATTCAATTCTGACTTAATGCTGATTGTGGAATTCATTTCCGATTTGATTTCTTCGCGGGATTCCTTCCCGGCTTGATGTCTTTGCGGGATTCCTTCCCGGCTTTGATGATGTTGAATCAACTTATTGACTCGAGCTCGTATGATAGTGATGACCCTAGGCGAATCTGACTTTGTTGTTGTAGTGGTTTTACCACTAGTTGACTGAAATATGACTTGTATTCATCACAAAGAGTTTTGAATACCCACATTGTGGTGGTAACTTGAGTGGCTTGAGTGTTGAAGAAGCTTTCATGCTTTGAGTTTGTGGCTTCGCCATGTTTGAATTTTTGAGGTTAATTTGATTCCTTTTCTTGAACTTTATCTTCCTCTGAATTTGAAACTTAATTCCTCAATGGTTCTCCTCTCCATAAGGAATTTTGAGGAGACTCTTCCTTTTCCTTGTTTTGAGAAATGATCCTTGTTTATAAGGACACTTGTACTTGTGCCATGCCTGGCGCTTGATTTTCAAGGTGTTTGTTGTCATCCAATTTGTGGAAATGACTGCTTCTTTTAACTTGCTTTTTCAAAATGTGAGCAGCCGCTTGGTCTTTGTCCTTATGGCTGAGATGATTTGTCATCTACCCTTGATGGGCTTGAATTTAACGGAGAGCTTGCAGTTGACCCGTTTTTGACAACTTGATTTCCTGTAGCTTTGTCCTTGATTTCTTTCTTTTGTGCAGAAGTTCCTTTTGACCCATTTTTTTTCTTTTGCTTTGTTTGCTTCCTTTTGACCAGGGGTTCCTTTTGTCCCGTTTTTCCTTTTGCTTGCTTAGAAGCAGCCTCTCCATAAAGAATTTCAAGGCAACTTGATTCTGAGATGACTTGAGTAGTGTATGGATAGCATTGCGACTTCGTGTAGACCCAACCCAATTCCAAACATAACTTCTTTATTCTGTCGCTTTTAAGCTCAAAATTCAGACACCTCTCTGTCGGAGCATCTTCCATTCTTGGGTTTTCGGAGAAACCATTCTGGCCCTAACCCCTTCAATCGGTTTTACCTCGGTACTGTTTTGAAGTCTTGCGTACCCTTTGCTGGATCCTTTCCATGATTACCCTTCAAAACTTCCCCTTTGATGGTGCTTCTTAGGATGCCCCCAACTTTGATTGATGCAGAGCAAATGAATGCATTTTTCTTTGCCAATTTTTATTATCTTTTTTTATCATCATTTTTTTAATTTTTTTATTTTTTTTTCGATTTTTTTTTTTTTTGCTTTCACTGGAAAGGATAGGGAAAGAGTATAAACATGATTGGAACGTAAACTGATCCCTTTTTATTGATAAGATAAAATTTGTGTACAAAAGACACTTAGATTTATAAATTTGAATTGAATGAAAACTTGAATGGAAATGAAAATGAAAAGAAAAAACTAGACCCTAAAAGATAGACTGTAGGTGGACTGTGATGGACTAGGATTGGATTGATTGTAGTGACTTTGTTCTTCTCGATGCTAAAATCGATCAGACAGGTTGTTGTTGGTCTTGAACAATTCCTTTGTTCTTTTGGAGGTTTGATCTCAACCTTCTTAGACACAAACTTCATTCATTTCTAAAAAAAGTTCGAAAGGATCGAATGATTCTTGTTCAGCAATTTTTTTTTGCATTAATCCTATGGTTAGGCAAGGGATTGGTTGATGTTCAGCTTGCTCTTGGGGATGATGGACCCATTGTCAACCAGGTCTTGTAGACGGTTTTTCAAAGTCCAGCATGATTCGGTCTTATGCCCATGTCCTTGATGGTACTCACAGTATTCATTAGCTTTGAAATTCCGGGGCAGGGGGTTTGGTAGTGGCCTTGCTTCTAAGGGCTTCAGTAAATTTGCTTTCACTGCTTCTCGGAACACCAAAAGGATTGGCATGCCGAGATCAGTATATTGCCTCCTTGGCTGATTGTTTCCCAAATTCCCAACACGTAAAGGATTCGTGGGGATTATACTGGCTATTTCATTTGTCTCACTGGACCCAGCATGATTCTTGTCACGCCCCGACTCTAATCACTAGAGGAATTGTCCGCTTTGGATCAAGCCAAATCCCCCATACAAGATTGGCAAGACCCGCACGGTTTTGTCCCGCAGGTGAAATGAGAAACTTCCCAGGAGGTCACCCATCCTAGGATTTCCGTTAAGCGAGCACGCTTAACCCTGGAATTCTTCCAACTCTCCAGCCATTCCACCAAAAGGCACCTCTAATGATTAGTTTCCCCCTTTTCGATATATGATTCGATTCATTCCTGTGTCCCGCATTCCACTACCCTAGCTAGCCTGCCATCCTAGAAGCTAGCCAGGAGCTTTGCTCTACCCGCCCTCTTAGGATCGCTTTGCCGGGTCGGGATGTCACAGGTCACAGGAATGAATCGAATCATATATCGAAAAGGGGGAAACTAATCATTAGAGGCGCCTTTTGGTGTAATGGCTGGAGAGTTGGAAGAATTCCAGGGTTAAGCGTGCTCGCTTAACGGAAATCCTAGGATGGGTGACCTCCTGGGAAGTTTCTCATTTCACCTGCGGGACAAAACCGTGCGGGTCTTGCCAATCTTGTATGGGGGATTTGGCTTGATCCAAAGCGGACAATTCCTCTAGTGATTAGAGTCGGGGCGTGACAATTCTGCTTCTTGTATGAGTCTTCTTTGAGTTGACCCAACTGGATTAAGTCTTCCACCTTAGTTGCAGTTGCAATGAGTGATTGGAACGTAGGCAAGTACTGTGTTTGAAGCTGTGACTGGTAGACAGGCAGTAAATTCTTGATTATTATGTCAACTTGTTCCTGTTCAGAGGGTCGGTTGATCATTTGAGTAGCTTTGGCTCTCCACCTCGAAAGGAACGAGGAGAAGGGCTCATTGTTCTTTTGTTTAGTGGTTTCTAGCTCCCTCCAGGTAACATCCACTTCGATATTATAATGGTACTGCGTGTTGAAAGCATTGCATATGTCCTCCCAATTCTTCATTTTGGAACGATCCAAGCTTACAAACCATTTTAATGCAGCACCAGTCAAAGATTGCTGAAACAACTGAGCAAGGAGCTCGCTGTTCAGGCCAAACGGGTTGAGGGCACCCACATACATTTTCAGGTGCATTTTGGGATAAGTGGTTCCATCAAACTTGTCCATGTTAGGCATCTTGAATTTTGTAGGTAATCTTGCTTTGGGGAACAAGGACAAGGAGTCCATGTCCACCACTTCCTTGTGTGTCTTGAGGGCAGTAATAGACCTTTCCAACAATTCTAGCTTCTCTCTCATTTTCTGAGCTTCCAGCTCAGAAGCAGTTCCAGAGGGCATGTCATCCAGGGCAGGGTTTGAGGACGTCGGTGCAGCACCGGGTCCCTGATTGGAGGCAGCAGGATCATTTCCCCCAGCGGAAGCCCCATTTCCATTACCACTACCTAGTTCAGCTATTAGGGCAGTTCTCTAGGCAGCTAATGCCTCATTCATTCTAGTCTCTATTCTGGCTTCGAGTTGTTCCATGAGATTTTGGATGTCAGACAGTGATGCCATCGGTGCAGTCGGGGTTGTTGGACTTGTGAGTGAGAGCTCAGTTGGTGTTTCGGGTACAAGTGGTCTTTGGAGGGGTACTTGTGAAAGGACATAGTCAAAACGATTAGACTATCCTATATAAGGTGTTTTCATAGGGTATGTGAGATAGTGTGAGGTAGGGTAGTGTATGGGTAAGGTATTTGGACTTGACCCTTATGATGTGGGGTGGTATGACCAAACAATGTAGGGTAGTGTTGGTATAGGGAAGAATGACTTGACCCTGTGAGATGGGACGGTTTGACCCTGTGTGGTAGGGTAATGTTGGTATGCTAAGACACCTAGGATAGGACCCAATGGGATGTGATATGTAAGGTAGAGTGCTTAGGGCTGGACACCTCGACTTTTCGAAAGGCCCTAAGTTTTTAAAAAAAAATTTTTTTTTTTGGGCCTTAGGGGTCAAAATGTGAATTTTTGGGCCTAAGGACCAAAATGTAATTTTCCATGTCTCAGGGACAAAAATGTAATTTTTCAGGTCTCAGGGACCAAAATGTGATTTTTTAGCCTTGAAATGGAATGTTTTTTTTTTTGTGAAGTATGGGATGAATGTGTGAATGCGCACAACATCACAACATAATTCATTTTAATGGAATGATTCAGCATCATTAGGTGCATACAGCCCTAAAGGATAGGTTCTATAGGCTATGACACAAATAGAGGATTGGCTTATTAAGGGACCCTTGTGTGAATACTCAAATTTTGAGGCTCAAAGAGCCATTTTTTCCGGACTGCAAACAGTCCGGTTGGACCGGAGGTCATTCAAAAAGTTCACCGGAAGTGTGCCAATATGGTACTTGAAATGTCCGAAAAATTACGAGAATCACGGAACTGGTCTCGGAATATTTTTTTGGAGGTCCGGAACTCCCGGAAAAGCCTCCGGAACGAAAAAAAGAAAAAGGGGAAAAGGCACACGTGCCCGCCCGCTGGGGTGGGCATGCCCGCCCAGCTAGGGCGGGCGACCCCCGCCCAGCATGGGCGGACACGCCCGCCCAGCATGGGCGGGCACACCCGCCCAAGCCAGGCGGGCATGCCCGCCCAGCTTGGGCGGACACGCCCGCCCTCGAAGGCGGGCAGGGGCGCCCAGGGTCGCGTTTTTCCTATAAAAAATGGCTTTGGGGCTCCGTTTTGAGACACTCAGTCTGTGTTAACGGACGCTCCTTCTCCCTACGCTCTTTGCGATTCTTTACTGCTTTCTTGCATTTTTTTTAATTTTAGTTTTATTTTATTGTTGTGATACTTGGTCACTTAAAATTAAATTAAAATTAATTCCCTTAACGAGGAGCTTAACCTGGAGTTAAGAAGCGGTCGACGATTAAATCAGGTACATGAACTGAACTCTGCCTATTTAATTTTAGCACGTCATGCATGCTTCTTTTCTACTCCTAATAATTCTACAACTGCATAAATGCATCCATGCCATCATTAGGCAAACAAATTGCCTCAATTAAATAAATTTAGGCTAAATGCCCGATTAATTAATAATCGCGGTATTAAGGCCTAAATCCGATAATATTGGCTCAAAACACCTAGTTAATTAATAGCTATGGTGTAATCGCCTTTATTTCAAACAAATCCTGCTTAAGTCCAATTAATTAATAATTGTGGCTAAAAGCCTTAATTGATCACGTTTTGGCAACAAGTTGCCTACAATTAAATCGATCTTTTGGCAAAATGCCTTAAAATTAATCAACTTATTTTGGCAAAAAGCCTTAAATCAATCATTTTGGCGACAATCGCCCAATCAACATCATTTTGGCAATCAAATTGCCTAAATCACTCTTTTGGGCTAAAAGCCTTAAAATCAATCATTTTGGCGACAATCGTCTAAAATTAATCATTTTTGGCAACGATTGCCTAAATCAATCTTTTTGGCTAAAAGCCATTAAAATCAACATTTTGGCATCAAATGCCTAAAAATCAATCAATTCTTTGGCAAAATGCCTAAACAAAATGCACAAAGCATACACACACTCATGCATAAAGCATTCTCATTCAAAGCCCTCTAAAAGAGGCCTATCGAACTACGTTGACTTTGATCTTCCATTCAAACGGAAGTACGTAGGCACGTTTCGGATTTAACCCCGGGCGGCAAGTCAAAATCACATAAACATTTTTCATTGGTCCCAATTACATCATCTTTCACCCTGCAAAGCATTCATCTTTGGTTAGTTCATCAGCATGACATAGTCTCGGGATCCACCTCGGGTTCGTAGACCATGCCTTGAACATTTGGGATAATTAATCTAGTAACTAGGTTAATTAAAATTGGAGTCACTTAGGGTTTTTCCTAGTTTACCCGAAAATAATTAAACAAGGTGGCGACTCACACATCACGTGCATTTCTTCCTTAGTCACATGCATTCATATGCTATGCTATTTGGGGGAGGGGTTCACAGTCTGGCGACTCTGCTGGGGAAATATTGTAATCTTTTTGCATAATAGTGGACTACAATTGTTGAATAAACTAACCTGCCCTTCTTTAGGGCATTACTTTACTATGCTTTGTTTTGCAGGGTACCTTGACATAAATCGAGTGTTCTTTCTTTAAGAATACTCGATGAGAGGAAATTTGAACTTAAGTGACAAATTTGACTAAGACATTTAAATTTGTTGATCTATTTGCACGATTGAGAATCTTTTTCTCCATTGCATAAAAAAAATGAATTTCAAATGAATTTCTTCTCTCTCTGTTCAAACTTCTGAGTCTGGATAGCAAGTAGCGCTGATCGGCAGGTCTCTTTGATTATGTCGACGGACAGCCAAAGCGTCCTCCCTGTTACCGCAAACCGCCCCGAATCCTTTTGGGGGTGGCCCATGGGTATGCGTACCGCTGGACCCACGTGAAACTCTTTGTTTCACATGTGGTTAGGTATATCCATACTCAAGGTTCAAGGGTCCCTTATAAACCGATTCTCTATTTGAGTCATAGCCTATAGAACCTACCCTTTAGGACTGTATGCACCCAATGATGTGAATCATATTCATTAAATGGTTTATGGCGTGTTGTTATGCGCATTCACGACATATCATAGGCATGGGATAAACACAAAGAGAGCAGAAAAACACCCTTTTACTTTCAGTCATGCACAGTTGGACAAAGAGTCAATCTACCTCATATCAGTTACCTGATACACCAACCACTGTACCTAATCCAGCTACCCTTATCCTTACAGGTGCCCATGATCCAAGTGCCCACATCAGTGCTAGCCACACCTACAGTACTATCACCAGCTTCACCTGCTACACCAGCTTCACCCACAACTTCAATGGCATCGATTGCTGATATCCAAACCCTCATTGAACAACTCGAGGCCAGAATGGAGGCCAGAATGAATGAGGCATTGGCCGCCCAAAGGATTGCCCTGATAGCTGAATTGGGTAATGGAAATGGAAATGGAAATGGGGCTTCTGCCGGGGGAAGTGGACCTGCTGCCTCCAACCAGGGTCCTACTGCTGAACCAAAAAACCCTACCTTAAACCTGGGTGATGTACCCTCCAAAACTGCTTCTAAGCTGGAAGCTCAGAGAATGAGAGAGAAGTTAGAGCTCTTGGAAAGATCTATCACTGCTCTCAAAACCCACAAAGAAGTGGTGGACATGGACTCCTTGTCCTTGTTCCCTGAGGCAAGATTGCCAACCAAGTTTAAGATGCCCAACATGGACAAATTCGATGGAACTACTTGTCCTAAAACTCACTTGAAGATGTATGTGGGTGCCCTGAACCCATTTGGACTGAGCAGCGAGCTCCTTGCTCAATTGTTCCAACAATCTCTCACCGGTGCTGCTTTGAGATGGTTTGTCAGCTTAGACCGATCCAAAATGAAAACATGGGAAGACATCTGCAATGCATTCAATTCCCAATACCGCTATAACATGGAGGTGGATGTCACTCGAAGAGAGTTAGAAACCACCAAGCAAAAGAACAATGAGCCCTTTTCCTCGTTCCTTACGAGGTGGAGGGCCAAAGCCGCCCAAATGATTAATCGGCCCTCTGAGCAAGAGCAGGTAGACATAATCATTAAGAACCTGCAGCCTGTTTACCAACACCAACTACAAACCCAGTACCTACCGACGTTTCAGTCGCTCATTGCCACTGCTACGAAAGTAGAAGATCTGATTCAAATGGGGCAACTGAAAGAAGACTCAGGAACCTCAAAGTACAAGAAACCTAGCCAAGCTAGTAAAGTCCACGAAGTGGCGAGCATCACCCCTACTAATCCTTTACGTGTGGGAAACATGAGGAATAACAATCAATCATCGAGAAGGACATACACTGATCTTGGGATGCCAATCCTTGTGGTATTCCGAGAGGCTGTCAAAGCTAATTACATAAAGCCTTTGGAAGCGAGGCCACCACCAAATCCATTACCAAGGAATTACAGGGCTGATGAATACTGTGAATATCATCAGGGGCATGGGCACAAAACTGAAGAGTGCTGGACGCTCAAGAACCGCATCCAGGACCTAGTGGACAACGGTTCAATTATTCCCAGAAGTAAGCCAAACATTAGTACTAACCCCTTACCAAATCACGGGGTAAATGCTATTATGGCTGATCAGGAACTAATCGATCCTTTCGAACTGTTCCTAGAAATGAATAACATCTGTGTCTTGGATTTGAATGACCTAACCGGAGAACTTGATGCTATAACTAGGAGCGGGAGACAATATGAACCGTTAGTTTTGGACAAAATTCAAAATAAACCCTACCAGAGGGCAGAAGAGCCAAAGGAGGACCCGGTGCTGTCACAATTAAAAAAGACACAAGCTAGGGTGTCAATCTGGGAACTTTTGGCATCATCCTTTCCTCATCGCCAAGCTCTTTGCAAGGCTTTGAGTCAACTTCAGACGCCTGTGGAAGTTAGCCCTGAAGTGCTAGTATCCACCCTCACCCAATCATCTAAAACACGAAGCATCGGTTTCTCTGATGACGATTTGCCCAAGGAGGGAGGCAGTCATAACAATGCTCTTTATGTCACTATTCAGACTCGAGACAAAACCGTGCCCATGGTTCTCATTGATAATGGGTCGGCGCTGAACGTCTGCCCACTAAGGGTAGCCAGTTGCCTGGGGTTAGAAGAAACAGATTTCACCCCCTCTGATCAGATAGTAAAGGCCTATGACAGTACCTGAAGAGAAGTGTTGGGAGTTGCCACGCTGAAGTTAACTGTCGGGCCAGCAGTGATGGAAGTCCCATTCTAGGTAATTGATGTACCAACTAGCTTCAACCTGCTCCTGGGTCGGCCATGGATACATCATACTAAGGCGGTGCTCTCATCCCTACATCAAAAGGTCAAATTCCCCTATGAAGACAAAGTTATCACCATTCAAGGAGATGACTACAATCAGCTTAAAAAACCAAAGGGCCAACCTCTCTTTGAGGTCAACCCTGAGGCCGCCAACCTACCCCTTTCGGGATTTCAGTATGATGCTGTACAGTTCATGGAAGGGAAAACTGCAAACTCTCGAATTCTCTTTGATTTCGGGACGGTACAGATAAACTGTATAGTTCCTCTGATGCAGAAAATGTCCTATTTGCCAGGAATGATTATGGCGAGGTCTGGGAAAACATATCCTGCACTACAAGCTTGGGAATGCCCGGTGAATGAAGGGACTTATGGACTGGGTTATGAGCCCACTGACGAAGTGCGTGCTGAGAAAACCCGAAGAGGAAGGAAGAAAAGTATACAGATGCGGCCTTACCTATTGACTCTGAACAGCTACTTCTGCAAACCTGGAGAAGCAGTTCCTTACTGTGGCTTCTAGGAGCCCTTTTGTTGCCCAACCATTAAGAAGATGCTGCCTGGGATAGAAATATTCTCGGATGTTTGGGGCAACAAGCCCGAGGTAGTAACCGAGCTGGAGGCAGAAGACTTCATGCAGCCTAATCTCTTTGATGAGGTTGCAGTTATCACCGGAAGTGATGGGAATCAAGACTTGTGCAACCTAATCAAGCCGAGCGAATGACCTCTTGACAATTGGTATGCCGAGAAGGAGCACACTGCTGACAAACCCCCTCCCAAGTCAAACCTAGTACCTCCCTCTGTAAACAAATCCTGTATTGAGTCTGAGTCTGACCCCGAGTCTGAAATCGAGTCAGAGTCTAGTTCTGAGTCATCCTTGTCAGATCTAGAGGATCCAGATTTCAGATTTGATGTAATCTTTGAAGACGATTCCTTCATAATCAATAAAGGCTTGCAAATTCTTGATTACCCTGCGTGTCTATCTTTCCAAGCATTTCCAAGCAAAAGTAATAATCAAATAAATGAAATAAAAGATGAAAAAGAAAAATTAATGATTGGCAAAGAAGAAAATGAACATACATACATTGCATCTGATTGTATGAACAGGGAACAGGTCAGTGAATGTTTGAAGAAATTTGCCGATTGTTTCATGTGGAAGGCAAGTGACATCATGGGAATCGACCCAGCAATAGTGGTGCATAAGATTCCAGTATACCCTGAGGCTAAGCCAGTGAAACGGAAGCTTAGAAGGCTAAAGACAGAATGGTCCTTGAAAATCAAGGAGGAAGTTGCCAAGCAACTGGAGAACAAGTTTATAGAGCCCATTGCTTACCCGACATGGTTAGCAAACATTGTGCCGGTTCCTAAGAAGGATGGAAAAGTCAGAATGTGTGTGGATTATCGGGATTTGAATAAAGCATGTCCGAAGGACGACTTCCCCCTGCCGCACATTGACTTGTTGGTGGACCAAATGGCTGGACACGAGATGGTCTCCTTGACTGATCTCGCTGTCGGGTATAATCAAATAATGATGCATGAGCCAGACAAAGAAAAAACGGCGTTCACCACGGAGTGGGGAACTTACTGCTACAGGGTCATGCCTTTTGGGCTCAAAAATGCCGGGGCAACCTATCAACGAATGGCGACAACCATCTTCCATGACATGATTCACAAAGAAGTAGAAGTATATGTGGACGATATGGTTGTCAAATCAAAAACAGCTGAAGAACATACGACAGCGCTTGAGAAGTTCTTCCTTAGACTTCGAAAGTACAATTTAAAGCTCAACCCGGCAAAATGTCTGGTTGGAGCTACATCCGGAATATTTCTAGGGCATATGGTCAGTCGGAAGGGCATAGAGATCGACCCTTCGAAAGCCAAGGCCATTCTGGAAATGCCAGCACCAAGGACAGAAAAAGAAGTCCGAGGTTTCCTAGGAAGGCTACAGTACATCAGCCGGTTCATCAATCAGTTGGCCGATACTTGTGGTCCGATTTTCAAACTACTTAGGAAAGGAGTAGCAGTCAAATGGAATAAGGATTGTCAGGCGGCTTTCGACCAAGTCAAGTAATACCTGCTATCCCCGCCTGTTTTACAACCACCAAGGCTAGGAAAGCCTTTGCTACTGTACCTGTCTGTGACAGAAGAAGCAATGGGTGCCATATTAGCTCAACAAGCAGAAGATACAAGGATAGAAAATGTCGTGTATTACCTTAGCAAGAGGATGCTGGAATATGAGTTGAAATACAACAAGATAGAGAAGTTGTGTCTGGCTCTAGTCTGGGCCTGTACCAAGCTGCAACACTACCTCTCGTCTTACACTACACACGTAATCTCTGAATCGAACCCCTTGAAATTCCTTATGGAAAGGCCGGTTCTTGACTGTAAGATGGCAAAGTGGGTGTCAGTGCTTGCGGCTTATGATTTAAAGTTTGTACAACGTAAGGTAGTAAAAGGCGGGGCCTTGGCTGACCTATTAGCAGAATTACCGGTCGAAGACCAAATGCCGGAGGTAGAGTTCCCCGACGAAGACCTGTTAAACTTGGAAAGTCAGGTCTGGGAGATGTACTTCGATGGAGCTTCGAACTACCATGGAAATGGGATTGGAGTTGTATTCAAAACTCCTTGTGGAGAATACATCCCAATTGCAGTTAAACTAAACTTCGACTGTACCAATAATGAGGCCGAATACGAAGCCTGCATCAAGGGGTTAGAAGCAGCCTTGGAAAAAGAGATAAAAGTCCTCAGGGTTTTCAGAGATTCCAACCTGATAGTCTCCCAGGCTCTAAGGAAGTGGAAAATCAAGGAAGAGCGTTTGGTTCCTTACCTACAACGCTTAGATGAATTGGCTCAACAGTTTGAGGAATTATCTTTCCACTACCTGCCGCGAGCCAAAAATCAATTCGCTGATGCCCTGGCCACTTTGGCCTCCATGGTTAATGTGGGGAGAGACCAAGTTATTCGGCCCCTGACAGTTAGGCTTCAGAAACAGCCAGCACACATCATGCATTTGGTAGATGACAAGCCTTGGTTTTGGGATATACAAAATTACCTTCAGAACGAAGCCTACCCGGAGGGATCCACCAAAACTGATCAACGGACATTAAGATAATTAGCGTCTGGATACTTCCTTACTGGGGGAATTCTGTATAAAAGAAGTTGGAACGGCTTGCACCTAAGGTGCGTTGGTGAAGAGGAGGCTCAAACCATTATGGATTCCGTGCATAATGGGGAATCTGGGTCACACATGCATGGGATAGCCTTGGCTCGGAAAATCATGAACCTAGGTTATTACTGATCAACTATGAATGCGGATTGTGTGAGGCACGCGCGGAAGTGCCATGAGTGCCAAATTTTCGCTAAGCTGCAAAAACGGCCTCCGGTCAATTTAAATCCAATTGCTTCACCGTGGCCTTTTGCAACTTGGGGCATAGATGTAATTGGAAAAATCCACCCGAAAGCCTCTAATGGCCATCAGTTTATCCTGGTCGCTGTAGATTATTTCACCAAATGGATTGAGGCAGCTTCCTTTTCAGTTTTGAACGCCAAGAAGGCAGTGCAGTTTGTACGTGCCAACATCCTTTGTCGGTACGGAACACCATTCGAGATCATTACTGATAACGGGTCTCATTTTCAAGGCGAATTCGCTGACCTCTTAAAGCAAAAGAAGATTCAACATCATAAGTCCTCACCCTATCGCCCACAAACAAATGGGGCCGTCGAAGCTGCGAACAAGGCTATAAAGGTTATTTTGCAAAAGACAGTTCAGAAACATAGGGCATGGCATGAACAATTACCAAATGCTTTGTGGGGATACAGGACTTCTATCAGAACGCCTACTGGTGCGACTCTGTATTCTTTGGTATATGGTATGGAAGCAGTATTGCCTATTGAGCTGGAAGTTCAGTCGGCAAGAATTATCTGGGAAAGCCAAATCAGCGAAGCAGATTGGGCTGAGAATTATCATTTACAACTCTTGGGAATGGATGAGAAGCGATTGCAAGCGATCCACCAAGCTCAAGTTTACCAAAGAAGAATGGCGCGGCATTTTAACAAGAAGGTTAAAGACCGGAAACTCGAAGAAGGTTGTTTGGTCCTGAAAGAAATTAGACAGCCAATCCTGGACCCACGTGGGAAGTTTCGTCCTCATTGGGCTGGACCCTACGTATTGAAGAAAATATTGTCAGGCGGAGCCGTTATTTTGACTGATTTGGATGGTTTGGAATTCACTAATCCATGTAATTTAGATCAGTTAAAAAGATATTTTGTGTAATTGTAATCATTGCATAATGTATGATGAACTACATTAGACCTGATTCTCTTTGGAAAAAAAGAAATTATATATCGGAGATATGTAGGCAGCTCTCATTGGGCGCGGTCTAAACATTTAAAAAAAAAAAAAAAAGCATTTTCATAATTCTTTCTTCTTTGCCGATAATAAAAAAAAAGACAAAAAAAAAAAAAAAGAAAAGAAAACCCGCTAAGCCGAAAACCCGAAAGGGCGGCTTAGGCAAAAGTCAGGGCTCGCTAAGCTGAAAACCCAAAAAGGGCGGCTTAGACAAAAATGGGTAAGCTCGTTAAGTTGAAAACCCGAAAGGGCAGCTTAGGCAAAAATTAGAGCTTGAAATAAATAAAGTTGGAAAATGCCTGGAAAGCTAAATGATTTTCTCAATTCAAGCTAAAAAGTCAAATCTCATTCTAATAACAGCCCAAAGTCAGGCGGAAAGCAAAAGAGTCCAAACAAATACTGAGTCTAAATCCAAGTCTAAAGCAAAAAAAAGACATCCAAAGAAAATATCCAAAAGCCAAATAAAATTCAAAATAAGAGAAAGATAGTAAAAGCCTATAGGAGTCTAGGTGTCCCGTCTCCTCCGTGGAACAACATCCTCTGAGTCATCCTTAGCTGTTAAACTCTGTTCCACCTCGCCTGTCCGAGGAGCCAGCACAATCTCCTCACCTGTCCCAACCTCCTCTTCAACATCAGCCTGAACCCAACCTTCAAGAACACTCAGCAGTGCAGTCCTCCTTGGTCTTTCAATCGGCCAGACAGCGGCAATGAACCAGGCCCGGTACTCAGGAGAAGTCTGAACACTGGTAGGATCGGGTAAAGGTCTCACCATGCGGTGATCTCTAACCCAAGCTTCAAGGACAGCTCGGGTAACACCAGCAGTAATGGCAGCATCAGTCGAAATATCATCCATAATGGGGACAGTCTGATCTATCCCCATCTGCCTCAAAACGCGCGAAGCGCAGTACCAAGTGCAGTGGGTAAGGCCTAGGAGGTAAACCCGAGAATGGCGGAAGCTGACCTGAATAAAGCGGTTGATATTGTACCAAGGGATGAACCACAGTATCTCATTTGGACCCAATTCAACCAGCCACGAAGTCCATGTTTCAGTAGAAGGGTGCGAGATCAAGATTTTTCGCATGCGATACTGGGAATGATTGTAAGAAAGGGAGGTAGGAGCAGCCACCACTTGAAGATGATCCCTCAACCAAACCTGAGTAATGGATCTTTTCTATTACGAAGAAACAAATTAAAAAGAAGAAGAAGAATGAGGTAGGATAATAGGGAAAAATACCTGGAGAATGATGGGAGAAACTGTCCAATCATCGAACCCTAAAGCGGCTCTGTCAAGGCTTCTAATGGTTTCTGCCAGCACAACACCGCCAATGCAACCCATATCCTCCATTTGCCAAACCATGGGACAAAGCCGCAAGTCTCCAAAACCTGGGTCCCGGTTGAATAAGAAACCAGCCAATAAGCAGAAAACCAGGGCCCGCATCCTCAGCCTCATCCGGTCAGGGTCGTCCAAGCAAGTCTCTGAAAATTCATCAATCAGGGGCAGCAGAATCGCCTTCTGATCATCCACAATCATAGCCCTAGCCTGTGGCCGGCTAAACCGAAACAAGTTCTCAAATGACTTAACATACCCAACTTTCACCTCGTGCCTAACCAAGGGAGCATTGGGATCACACCCTATGATAGCACAGAACTCCTCAAAAAGAGGGCACATCTCCTCCATCATAGCCCCAAACCGAAAAACGTGGGCTTCCGGGTCCCAAAGTCTAATACAGGCCCGTAAAAATCCCAATCAACTACTACACCCCGAAGAGTAATGACAGGAGAAAGACCGTACCTCCCCAAATTGATCTTTTCGACTTTGGAGAGACTCCTAGTCCAGCTGTGCATGCTATGGTTCATCTTTAAAAGAAAAAAAAGAGAGAAAAGGAGAATGAGAGAAGAAAAAGCTGAAAAGTGCCTTTTGGCTCGATTTTCGAGAAAAGATGAGGAATAAAATATATATATATATATTTTTTCCATAAAATCCTATTTTCTTTCAAATTTGATAATCATGCATACATGTTTTCAGTGCTAACCAAGTGCAGGTACAGTCAAAGTTCAATACCGAAATACAGGCAAAAAAAAAATTCACATTTTGGCCCCTGAGGCCCAAAATTCACATTTTGGCCCCTCAGGCCCAAAAATTCCCAATTTGGCCCCTAAGGCCCAAAATTCACATTTTGGCTCCTAAGGCCCAAAAGTTCACGTCTAGGCCCCTAAGGCCCAAAATTCACATTTTGGCCCCTAAGGCCCAAAAATTCTCAATTTGGCCCCTAAGGCCCAAAAATTCACATTTTGGCCCCTAAGGCCCAAAAGTTCACATCTGGGCCCCTAAGGCCCAAAAATTCACATTTTGGCCCTTGAGGCCCAAAATTCACATTTCGGCCCCTGAGGCCCAAAAATTCACATTTCGGCCCCTGAGGCCCAAAAGTTCACATCTGGGCCCCTAAGGCCCAAAAATTCACATTTTGGCCCCGAAGGCCCAAAATTCACATTTTGGCCCCTAAGGCCCAAAAGTTCACATCTGGGCCCCTAAGGCCCAAAAATTCCCAATCAAAAGGAGCCAAAAGGCGGGTCTTCTGGACGCGTCTGTTTTTCGCCTTCAAAATTTGTGTTTCAGACAACCACCGACTCCCATAAATCATTTTTATGGTCGCCGGTGGGGGGCAGCTGTGAATACTCAAATTTTGAGGCTCAAAGGGCCATTTTTTCCGGACTGCAAACAGTCCGGTTGGACTGGAGGTCATTCAAAAAGTTCACCGGAAGTGTGCCAATATGGTACTTGAAATGTCCGAAAAATTACGAGGATCACGGAACTGATCTCGGAATATTTTTTTGGAGGTCCGGAACTCCCGGAAAAGCCTCCAGAACGAAAAAAAGAAAAAGGGGAAAAGGCACACGTGCCCGCCCGCGGGGGTGGGCATGCCCGCCCGGCATGGGCGGGCACACCCGCCCAAGCCAAGCGGGCATGCCCGCCCAGCTAGGGCGGGCGCGCCCGCCCAGCATGGGCGGGCACACCCGCCCAAGCCAGGCGGGCATGCCCGCCCAGCTTGGGCGGACACGCCCGCCCAGCATGGCGGGCATGCCCGCCCACGAAGGCGGGCAGGGGCGCCCGGGGTCGCGTTTTTCCTACAAAAAATGGCTCTGGGGCTCCGTTTTGAGACACTCAGTCTGTGTTAACGGACGCTCCTTCTCCCTACGCTCTTTGCGATTCTTTACTGCTTTCTTGCATTTTTTTTAATTTTAGTTTTATTTTATTGTTGTGATACTTGGTCACTTAAAATTAAATTAAAATTAATTCCCTTAACGAGGAGCTTAACCTGGAGTTAAGAAGCGGTCGACGATTAAATCAGGTACATGAACTGAACTCTGCCTATTTAATTTTAGCACGTCATGCATGCTTCTTTTCTACTCCTAATAATTCTACAACTGCATAAATGCATCCATGCCATCATTAGGCAAACAAATTGCCTCAATTAAATAAATTTAGGCTAAATGCCCGATTAATTAATAATCACGGTATTAAGGCCTAAATCCGACAATATTGGCTCAAAACACCTAGTTAATTAATAGCTATGGTGTAATCGCCTTTATTTCAAACAAATCCTGCTTAAGTCCAATTAATTAATAATTGTGGCTAAAAGCCTTAATTGATCACGTTTTGGCAACAAGTTGCCTACAATTAAATCGATCTTTTGGCAAAATGCCTTAAAATTAATCAACTTATTTTGGCAAAAAGCCTTAAATCAATCATTTTGGCGACAATCGCCCAATCAACATCATTTTGGCAATCAAATTGCCTAAATCACTCTTTTGGGCTAAAAGCCTTAAAATCAATCATTTTGGCGACAATCGTCTAAAATTAATCATTTTTGGCAACGATTGCCTAAATCAATCTTTTTGGCTAAAAGCCATTAAAATCAACATTTTGGCATCAAATGCCTAAAAATCAATCAATTCTTTGGCAAAATGCCTAAACAAAATGCACAAAGCATACACACACTCATGCATAAAGCATTCTCATTCAAAGCCCTCTAAAAGAGGCCTATCGAACTACGTTGACTTTGATCTTCCATTCAAACGGAAGTACGTAGGCACGTTTGGGATTTAACCCCGGGCGGCAAGTCAAAATCACATAAACATTTTTCATTGGTCCCAATTACATCATCTTTCACCCTGCAAAGCATTCATCTTTGATTAGTTCATCAGCATGACATAGTCTCGGGATCCACCTCGGGTTCGTAGACCATGCCTTGAACATTTGGGATAATTAATCTAGTAACTAGGTTAATTAAAATTGGAGTCACTTAGGGTTTTTCCTAGTTTACCCGAAAATAATTAAACAAGGTGGCGACTCACACATCACGTGCATTTCTTCCTTAGTCACATGCATTCATATGCTATGATATTTGGGGGTGGGGTTCACACCTTGAACCTTGAGCATGAATATACCTAACCACATGTGAAACAAGGAGTTTCGCGTGGGTCCAACGGTACGCATACTCATGGGCCATCCCCAAAAGGATTAGGGACGGTTTGCGGTAACAGGGAGGATGCTTTGGCTGTCCGTCGACATAATCAAAGAGACCTGCCGATCAGCGGTACTTGCTATCTAGACTCAGAAGTTTGAACAGAGAGAGAAGAAATTCATTTGAAATTCATTTTTTATGCAATGGAGAAAAAGATTCTCAATTTGTGCAAATAAATAAACAAATTTAAATGATTTAAAGTAAAATTCAATTAGGTCCAAATTCTCCTTATTAAGCATTCTTAAAGAAAGAACACTTAATCTTTGCTAGGGTACCCTGCAAAACAAAGCATAGTAAAATAATGCCCTAAAGAAGGGCAGGTTAGTTTACACAACAATTGTAGTCCACTTTATGTAAAATGATTAAATAATCCCCAGCAGAGTAGCCAAACTGTGAACCCCTACCCCAAATATCAAGCATACCAATGCATGTGACTAAGGGCAGAAATGCACGTGAATGTATGAGTCGCCACCTTGTTTAATTATTTTAGGGTAAACTAGGAAAAAACCCTAAGTTGACTCCAATTTTAATTAACCTAATTACTAGATTAATTATCCCAATGTTTAAGGCATAGTCTGTGAACCCGAGGTGGATCCCGAGACCATGTCATGTTGATGAACTAACCAAAAAAAAATGAATGCTTTGTAAGGTAATTGGACCAATGGAATGTTTAAGTGATTTCGACTTGCCGCTCGGGGTTAAATCCCGAACGTGCCTATGTACTTCCGTTTGAATGGAAGATCAAAGTCAACGTAGTTCGATAGGCCTTTTTAAAAGGGCTTTGAATGGGTATGCTTAATGCATGAGTGTGTGTATGCTTTGTGCATTTTGTTTAGGCATTTTGCCTGAAAATTGATTGATTTTTAGGCATCTGTTGCCAAAAGTGTTGATTTAAGGCTTTTAGCCAAAAAGAATGATTTAGGCAATTTGCTTGCCAAAAGATGATTGTTTAGGCGATTGTCGCCAAAATTGATTATTTGAAGGCTTTAGCCAAAATGAGTTGATTTAGGCAATTTGTTTGCCAAAAAGTGTTGATTGGGCGATTGTCGCCAAAATTGATTGATTTAAGGCTTTTAGCCAAAAGATTGATTAATTGAAGGCTTTTTAGCCAAAATTTCAATTTAAGCGATTTGTTGCTTAAAAAAAAAGATTAATCTACTTATAGGCAATTTGTTTGCCAAAATAGATCAATTGATTTGCAATGTAGGCAATTTATTGCCAAGAAAAACGTGTTTAATTAAGGCTATTTAGCCACAATTATCGATTAATTGGACTTAAGCCGGACTGTTCGAAATAAAGGCGATTATACCATAGTCATTAATTGACTAGGTACTTTAAGCCAATATTGTCGGATTTTAGGCTTTAATACCACGATTATTAATTAACCGGGCACTTAAGCTTAATCGTATTTTAATTGAGGAACTTATTTGCCATATTGATGATATGAATGCCTTTATGCATGAATTCAGAATTGGAGTAGAAGAGAAATTATGCAGATTATGCTGAAATTAAATAGAAAGGGTTTCGTTATTACCTGAGTCAGTTGTCGGCCACTTCTTAGCTCCAGATTAAGCTCCTCATTAGGGAAATATTAATTAATTCAATTTAAGTGACCAATTAACAAAGCAAGAAAGCAATAAAGCTAAACTAGAATGCAGAAAAGCAGTAAAAGAATCGCAAGGAGCATAGGGGAGAAGGAGCGTCCGTCAACACAGACTGAGTGAGTAAAAATTGAGGACTCAGGGCCTATTTATAGGCAAAAATCGGGCTGGAGGGCGGCAGCTGCCGTCGCGAAGGCGGCCGCTGCCGCCGTGGCCGGCGGCAGCTCCAGCCGAGGACGGCGACCACCACCTTCGCCAGCGGCCGCAGCCGCTGTCGCCGGCGGATGCCGCCACCGGCGAAGGGCGGCCGACCCGCCGTGAAGGGCGGCCGCTGCCGCCGTCGACGGCGGCCGCTGCCACCGTGGAGGCCGGCTGCCGCCGCCGCGACTGGTGGACTTTCTAGTTTTACGTTCCGGAAGCTTTTCCAGGAGTTTCAGACCTCCAAAAAATATTCCGGGACCAGTTCCGTGATCCTCGCGACGTCCCGGACGTTTTAAGTACCATATTGGCATACTTTCGGTAAATATCCAAAATGGCCTCTGGTCCGGTCGAACTGTTTGCAGTCCGGGAAAACTGGCTTTTTGAGCCTCAAAATTTGAGTATTCACACCGGTGTCTGTTTTCCCCCGGAGAAAATCAATGTTGTTTGTTTTTGGAAAAAGGTGATAAAAATCTTTTTGGATATGCGATGCCGATAAATCGGTCTTATAAATTATTTTTAGTCGCCACCCATTATTTCGGCAATGGGACCGTTTCCAATTTTAATTTATAAAATGACTCCATTCCAAACCCATTTTTATTTAAGGCTGATTATTTTAAAAAGACTGGTCAGGCGAACCAATGAGGTTCTAGGTAAGGGAATTGGGTACGTCGGCCCATTGGAAGCTGACGCCCGGAAAAAAAAAAAACCGGCCTCTTTTAACCTACAATCTCTAATTTGATTTTATTTTAGAAAAGCTAATTATTTAAACCCAACTCGAATAAATCGAACCGAGTTCCTAAGTGGAAAATTAATCAACCGTCCCAAATAGGTCCATTCATTGCATTCATCACAAATAAATCATATCATCCATCATTCATCCATAATGCGTATCAAATAAAATAAAAGACCCGCTCTTGCCTTATGGTTAAAGGCGGGCCACAAACCGATTGTAATAATATGTAATTAATGATAAACAATGAACAAACAAATTCTAAAAATCCCATGATCATCAATGATTAATTGGTTTAGTTTGATTAAGACTCAGTTTACCCCTGATTGTCTATTTCTCGGATTGAGCTTGAAAATTTATTTAACTAAATGAAACTAAGCAAAATAATAGAAATAAACTGGAACTGGGAGGCAGTCGCGTCACGCGGGTGTTCTATGGAAGAACAGTCGCGTGGCGCAACTATTGCCTTTATTCTGGATTTAAGAACAGTCGCGTCACGCAGGTATCCTATGAAGAACAGCCGCGTGGCGCAACTATTGCCTTTATTCTGGATTTAAGAACAGTCGCGTCACGCAGGTATCTTATGAAGAACAGCCGCGTGACGCAACTATTAGCTACGCGACGACACTGTTCGTGACATTATTAAAATCTTTAGGTATATGGGTTATTTATTTAAAGCAAAATATTAGATACAGATATAGAAACAAACATGAAAAATGAGTCGTAAACAGCTGCGTCACGCAAGAGATCTAATCCAGGTCAGGGGCTTTTGGACATGAACAGTCGCGTCACGCAGGTAGTAGCTGCGTGACGCGGCTGCTCTGGTCCGCAACTACCTTTCAAACTAGTTCTTTTTACGTTTCTTTTTGGTCCAAAGTGGTTAGAACAAACCCAGAAAAGTTCAATAATGGGTAAACTTACGTTTTGTCAATGGTAAACCAATTAATCAATACAAAAATGAGATTTTTAAGAAATAAAATGCTAGAAATAAATAAAAATAGAAAGGATAAAGTTAGAATCGTTACCTAACCCTCAGATTTGAGGATTGCATATGCTGAGATTAACTCAGAAGTGGTTTTTCACAATTCCAGAAGCGCAATCACCAAGTTCTTGTGCAAAAATGAAATTATCTTTCTCTTTTTTCCTCTTTTTCTTATCTTTTTGCTATTATCTTTCTTTAATCTTAAATCTAAATATCTATGACTTTGATCTACCCCAAGTTTACTCAATGGAGTTCTTGAGAAAGAGCTCTAGTCGTCTTTTTAGATGTCTAAACTTTGAAGATTATGTTTTCTTAGAGGAAAAATGAGAGCAAACTGAAAATGCCAAAGTCTAAAAAAGTCCCGTTTTTGCTGTGTAATGTAGTATTTATATGGCTAGGGCAACAGGGCAGTCGCGTCACGCAGGTATAAGCTGCGTGACGCACCCGTAAGCCTGCGTGGGGCGACTTACTTTCCGTACAGTTGCCGCGTATCCATACAAACAGTGCAAGCCACTACACGGGCGCACGCCAAAGGTGTCAGACCCGTTAGAGCTGCGTGACGCAGCTAGAAGTGCCGTCACGCAGGTAATAGCTGCGTGACGCAGCCCTAACGTGGGTCAGGCTCCTTTGGGCGGTTTGGTTCAATTTTTGATTCAAGCACTTCTGGTTTATTGTGAAACCTTATCCTTTGTCCTCATATCATCATTGGGTTAGGTGGAGGCATAAAACCACACGTCAACAGTTTGCCCCCCCACTTTATCATTAATTGTATAAACGATTAATGTTAAAGTGGTCCATTGACGCGCCTTCAATCTGGTAATCATCCTCGAAGCTCGGTTTGGTCGGTTCGAAAGATGTTGGATTGACTTGATCATCTGGCCACCTACTCAGCTCGGTTTGATCGGCTTTTGTCGGCTCCAGTCGGATTTGTGAACAACTCCAAAGCTCGGTTTGATCGGCTATGAAGACACCTCCGAGGCTCGGTTTGATCGGCCTAAAGGATTTGAATTGATCCTCTGGTCACCTCCTTAGCTCGGTTTGATCGGCTTTGTTGGCTCCAGTCAGTATGTGAATGACTTCAAAGCTCGGTTTGATCGGCTTGGAAGAAACCTTCGAGGCTCGGTTTGGTCGGCCTGAAGGATTTGAATATCTAGTCACCTTCTCGGCTCGGTTTGATCGGCTTTGTCGGCTTCCATTGAATCTGTGGAGAAACATCCTCGAGACTCGGTTTGATTGGTCACGAAAGATATTAATTTGATGACAAAGTCTTCAAAGCTCGGTTTGATCGGCTTGAAGGACTTTGATCTGGCCACCTACTCAGCATGGTTTGATCGGCTTTGTCGGCTCCAGTCGGATCAGAAAAGGCATCCTCGAGGCTCGGTTTGATTGGCCCGAAAGACGTCGGTTTTGTCCTCGTCAACTTCGCAACTCAACATCATTGACTGGGAAAGAGATTTCAAACAGCTTCGTAATACATCATCACTGTTTTGAAATTGTTCTGACTAGCTTCGCAATGCACCATCACTAATCAGTAAGACCTATCGGCTTCGGAAAAACCATCACCGGTTGGCCTGAAAAATTGATCACCAGAGAAAGAGCAATATCCGTGTACAAATAGACCTTGCCTTTTGTTAGAAAGATTTTGGGACATCACATGTCCCCATGCATTAATCATGAATTGTATAATTTGATTGTCTTTGCAAAAATTTTAGCAAAAAATCGTAGTAAAAATTTAGGCTGAAATTTCCATACATACCTTTTTGATGTAGTGGTTGGAAAAGAACTTACTTGAAGGTAATCCGGGTAATTTGATGTTTCTGCCCCCTATGCGGTGAGTAGATGAAAATTGATGAAATGTACGAGCCGCATACCAACGTCAAATTGCTTGAATGGGCCAATACGGGCTCTAAATGGGCCAAATGGGCTCTAAATGGGCCAAACGGGCCCTGCGGGCTTGATAAAAGATGATGGGCCCATTCTTTGGGCTCGGAGAAGTGAGCTTGGGCCCAGCTACGTACTATAAGTAACTTTCTTCGTAACCAATTCATTTTCACTTATCACAAACCCTAAGCAATTGAGAATCCTCTGAACTTTTCAACCAAACAAAATGTCTCAGCTTCCAGAAATTCCCGCTTCTGCTAACACTCCTGGGATGGAGATTCTCGGGGCACTACCCGATATTCTGACGTTTGAGGGTGAGGCGGTGCCGGTGAGCCGGAATCCATTGACCCCTGGGACACGGCCGTTGCAGCTTCTGCCGTTGCCAGGTACGGAGTTCCCGGTCCGATATGAGACGAGCCGGATGCGCGACTTTCAGTCCGAGGTTAGTAGTAAAAAAAAAAATTCCTTTTTTTTACCGCTTTTGATCTGTAATTGTAGCAATAGAACTGTTCATTTGAGTTTATACCTGCGTCGACAGTCGCGTCACGCAGGTAGGAGTTGCGTGGCGCGGCTGTTCTTCCATGAACAGTTGCGTGACGCAGCTGTTCTTGTGTGAACAGTTGCGTGACGCGACTGTTCGAGGCGCCAGAAACCCTAGCTTGCTTTGAACCTTAGAATCGACCCTTTTTATTGTATTAGAACTGGATTTGTTGAGATTGGATTGTTGGTAGCTCTAGGCGACTTGATTTTGCCCTGAAAATTGCATGAAAACAACACAAACATAGTGAAATTAGGTTGAAATTGAACTACTGCGTACCTTCGACAGTTGCGTCACGCAACTGTTCTTTGGAAGAACAGTTGCGTGACGCGTCTGTTCGTCGATGAATGAGTTCCTTGAATAGTCGCGTAACGCGGCTAGAGAGATGCGTGGCGCGTCTTCGTGGTTGCGTGACGCATCTGTTCTTGGGGCCATGTATTTCGAACAGTTACGTGGCGCAGCTGTAGGGTGGCGTGACGCGAGTGATGAGATGCGCTACGCAGCTATGCTTCTGATCGCGCGACTTGGGTAAAGCTGCGTGGCGCGACTCCGTAGACGCGCTACGCGACTAGGAGTCGCGTGACGCAGCTATGGTGAAACTCGAGTTTTTGTTCCTCCTGTCATAGAAGAAAATGAACAATTTTTAGTCTTACATTTATTGAAATTGAAATTTACTTACAGGTTAATCTGGGCAAGGCCCGTTCAGGCGGATCGGCTACTGATGCTTCTGCTTTCTGGGACCTGCTGGACCCTCCTATGCGAGCTCGGGTTGTCGCTGCAGGTTTCGGGGACTATGCCGCCGGATTGCGCCGCACACAGCCTCATTTCCCGCCCGCTATGCGATATGCATTGATGGAGCGGTGGAACGACTGCACGCACACTTTCGTGTTCGGGTTTGGAGAGATGACCCTCACTCCCGTGGATTACGCTGCCATTACCGGCTTACGCTTCACTGGCCCGGTTCCCCCGCTAGACGCTCGGTACCAGACGGCTGCTATCGAAGCCCAGCTTTTCCGTTCCCTCCTCGGTGTCACGACGCAGACCCGATACACCGTACAGGGGTGCATGTCTTATGAGACGGTCTATCGGTTCTGGGCCGAGAGGATCAGGACTCAGTTGGAGGCTTGGCGAGAGTTGCCAGAGGATGTCCGACCTGCTGCTCCTGCGTATACTCGGGAGGAGAGGGACCAGGCTGCCCGGTCCTTCTTGTTCTACATCATTTCGTCCCAGCTGCTATGTACCTCCCAGAATAAGGGAGACCCGGCGGTGCTAGCATTTCTTCGGGATCTGAGCCAGGTCGGATCCTTCGACTGGGCCACACTCGGTTTGGCTCATCTCTATCATGGTCTGGATGTCTGGACCCGTGGTAGCGGTGAGTCGAACTGGCTGTTCATCCGGCCTCTGGAGGTAACATTCCTTCACTATTCAACTTTTTATTCGTCATTCTCTACTGTTCAACTAGCTGATATTACTTCTGTTTCTGTTGCAGGTGTGGTCTTATGAGTACTGTATCTATCCGGGTGGTCCGAGTGGTGACTCTCCCGTCGAGTCTAGGAGGATTCCTCGCTATCTGGCCCACTGCTATCACACTTACGCCAGTGGCGAGGATCCAGAGTACTGGCGGAGCTTCCTTAACGATCGGGAGTTGTCCGATGTGAGTACAGAAAGAATCTCTGAACCTGTAGCTTGTCTCACTCTTTATTCTGACACACTACTAATGCTGATTTCTTATCGTTTTTTGCAGCTATCTTTAGAGCCATGGGACTGCGAGGCCTGGAGGACCTATCCGGGCCGGGAGGTGGCTGATTTGCATACCCGGTCGAGGCTGCTGCTGCGAGGATACTGGGCTGACCGATACTTCCTTGGAGAGCGGGTTTTTGACACTCCGATAGCTCCAGCACGACGGAGAGTGCCTCATGCCCCTCCCCGGCATATGTGTCTATTGGAGGGTTTGACCCGAGAGGACCTGGAGGTAGAGTATGGAGGCTTCTCGGCGAACGATTTCCTGTCCACCGGTGATTTTCCTACTTATTTTGCCTCTCGGATGCAGGCTCGACTTCCCGAGGTTCTCGAGTATATTCAGGTAACCCATCTGACCTTCAACCTCATTTACTGTTACTACTCTTCCTCTTTGTTTCAACTTACTGATGGTATTACTTTCTTCATGACTGAATGCAGGAGCGGAAGACGCACAAGACCGCAGCTTACTACCGGGCTGAGGCAGCGACTAAGGCTGGTGGCGCGGCGACTCCGGCCGGACCAGCCGGTGTAGTACTAGGCGATGTTCCGTTTCCGCCAGGTATGGAGCTGGTGTTGGATCCCGGCCTTGGTTTGGGATCTGGCATCATTATTCCTGCTGATCTTCGGCAGGCTCCTCCTCCGGTACAGCTGGACCCTGAGCACACTACACATGTAAGTTACAAACCGAATTTACAAAGTTAAAAGCACTTTACCTGAGTAATCTTTTAATAGATTTTTTTGTTTGCAGGTGCCGGCCCAGAGATACCAGGAGATCTGCCAGCGGTTCGGCTTTGCCCGATCCTACATCGGTCGGCTCTACTCCGAGCGACATGAGCTGGTATGCATTTTACACATTTTTGCCTTTTTGCTTTTCATTATTTGGATGGCCTTTCTTACACATGCTTGTCTTTGCAGGAGCTGGAGAACGGGAGGCTACGGAGGCATCAGTCCCGTCAGTCTAGTGCCGTGAGCCGGCTTCAGGCGGAGGTGGAGCGGCTTCGGACGAGGCTAGAGGTTGAGGGTATCCCGCTCGACTCTTCTGATGAGGATGAGGGTGGCTCTTCTTCCGACGACGGACCATCATCGCCACCCCTCCGACTGTCGCTGGTCCTAGCCGTAGGTGGCGGTAGTCTTGTGGCATGACTCCTCCGTTTTTTGAACATTTTAAACATTTTGAACTTTTTATTGATTTTCTATTTGTTTTTTTTTTTTTTGTGATTGTACAGCTATATCAACATCTTATGATATTATTTACACTTTTACAACACTTGGTTTTTATCACTTTATGTGTGTTTATGTTTTGTAACTATGAAGCCTTGTTCCTGTAAAAACAAAACACGAACACAACACCAAATACAAAATAACGATGTACCATTTATTCATAAGAATGGTTCACCTCATTAGTAGTCAGTAGATCGACTTATTAAAAATAAAATAAAGTGAATAAAATAATGAACTTAACATGGAACATGATCAAGAATCACCTTCCAAATAGAAAACGTACTGTAGTACTTACTTGACGGGGCGGTCCACTCGGTGAATGCGGGCGTAATGGCTCAACCACCCTTTTCTCGACTGATGTGATCGTAAAGACTCAATTTCCTTATTGTACAGGCCGTCCTTCTTCTTGATTAATGCAAGTTTGAATGCACATCGACCCGAATGGACTATTCAGGATTGTCCTTCCAACTACTTCTGACGATAGTTATTATTTCGAATGACAACATTATTTCGTTCATCGGTCCCTTCACTCTTCTATAAATGGAGATTTCGCTTCGCACCTCCTTCCCATCTAGTATCCAAAGCATATCAGTTTCTTAAGTGACTTTCTTCTATGGCCTTTAGAAGCCAAGTCTCATCTTTCGTCCAATCCATCCCTGACGATCTATGGCAAGTCTCTCCTTTGGATCAACTAGCCTGGTTAAAATATTTCAAAGACCTGAAACCTAACCATGGCTTCTTGTCTTGGCTCATTACTCATTTCAATCCGAACACCATGGTTTTCTGGTTTGAAGACTCTGAAGTGACTCCGACCTATGAGGAAATGTGCGCCGTGATGGATCATCATCCTGAACAAGACGAAACTCCGGCCTTGCCCCCAGGTCCTAGGTATAATCTAGCTGAGATTGCGACCTTGTGTCCGGTTTACCTTCCTGATGGCATAAACGTGGATCAAGGTCTTCCTTTGGAACCTTTCTTGAATAGAGTTTTGTCCACTGATCTAGATCTGCCTTGGATCCGAGCTTGTTGCTTCTTGCTGCTGAATGTGTATGCCATGAAGAACCGTCAACCCGGGATTGGAGATTTTCGACTTCTAACCGTTGTTCGTGACATGCACTTGTACCATCGCATCGTCTTCATGATGATCATGGGGGAAACAATGTGTTGGGCCAGAGATATTGCCCTTCACATTACTGATTTCAATGTTCATCATCGCGGTTGCCCATTGCTATTGCAAGCCTGGGCTCTGGATAAATTAAGCCTGATTCCTCCGGTTCCAGCTCGCTTGATTCCAACTTACGGATCTGCTGTTTTTCAATCTCGGTCTCGGAGACGCTTCGATTTTGGTGATAACCCTACTATTCGGTGGACCTGTCCTTGGTGGAGAATTAGACTGGCCATGATTGGAAGCATGAATCTCAATTACGTGTTATATGCCAATCTGGACCGTTCCATGGCCTATTTCCCAGATAGGATCAGTCGTCAGTATGGGATGATACAACGTGTTCCCCGAGTCCACAACTTCGAGAGCGGCTTGATAACATCACATCTGTTGACCAATTTGGCCGATCGTTGGCAAAGTCGAAACACCATACATTTAGATGAAGGAATAATGCAGGATACTGTGACGCCTGCATATGCCGACTGGTTCTTTACCCCACAATGATGTCACACTTTGTGAAGGCCGACCTTTGCTGACATGTCTCCTCAGAATAATTGTTGTTTTTCTCTT
>NC_143154.1:13900637-13928319 GCF_041381405.1 Jatropha curcas | reverse complement strand
GGGGAAACAGTCCAATCATCGAACCCTAAAGCGGCTCTGTCAAGGCTTCTAATGGTCTCTGCCAGCACAACACCGCCAATGCAACCCATATCTTCCATTTGCCAAACCATGGGACAAAGCCGCAAGTCTCCAAAACCTGGGTCCCGGTTGAATAAGAAACCAGCCAATAAGCAGAAAACCAGGGCCCGCATCCTCAGCCTCATCCGGTCAGAGTCGTCCAGGCAAGTCTCTGAAAATTCATCAATCAGGGGCAGCAGAATCGCCTTCTGATCATCCACAATCATAGCCCTAGCCTGTGGCCGGCTAAACCGAAACAAGTTCTCAGATGACTTAACATACCCAACTTTCACCTCGTGCCTAACCAAGGGAGCATTGGGATCACACCCTATAATCGCACAAAATTCCTCAAAAAGAGGGCACATTTCCTCCATCATAGCCCCAAACCGAAAAACGTGAGCCTCAGGATCCCAAAATCTAATACAGGCTCGCAAAAAGTCTCAGTCAACTACTACACCCCGAAGAGTAATGACAGGAGAAAGACCGTACATCCCCAAATTGATCTTTTCGACTTTGGAGAGACTCCTAGTCCAGCTATGCATACTATGGTTCATCTTTAAAAGAAAAAAAAAGAGAGAAAAGGAGAATGAGAGAAGAAAAAGATGAAAAGTGCCTTTTGGCTCGATTTTCGAGAAAAGATGAGGAATAAAAAAATATATATATATATTTTCCATAAAATGGGCTGAAACAAAATCCTATTTTCTTTCAAATTTGATAATCATGCATACATGTTTTCAGTACTAACCAAGCGCAGGTACAGTCAAAGTTCAGTACCGAAATATAGGCAAAAAAAAAATTCACATTTTGGCCCCTAAGGCCCAAAAATTCACATTTTGGCCCCTGAGGCCCAAAAATTCCCATTTTGGCCCCTGAGGCCCAAAAGTTCACGTCTGGGCCCCTAAGGCCCAAAATTCACATTTTCGGGCCCCTAAGGCCCGAAAATTCTCAATCTGGGCCCCTAAGGCCCAAAAATTCACATTTTGGCCCCTAAGGCCCAAAATTCACATTTTGGCCCTGAGGCCCAAAAATTCACATTTTGGCCCCTGAGGCCCAAAAGTTCACGTCTGGGCCCCTAAGGCCCAAAATTCACATTTTGGCCCCTAAGGCCCGAAAATTCTCAATCTGGGCCCCTAAGGCCCAAAAATTCACATTTTGGCCCCTAAGGCCCAAAAATTCACATTTTGGCCCCTGAGGCCCAAAATTCACATTTTGGCCCCTAAGGCCCAAAAATTCCCAATTTGTCCTTTAAGGCCCAAAAATTCACATTCTGGGTCCTAAGGCCTAAAAATTCCCAATCAAAAGGCTAAAAGGCGGGTCCTCTGGACGGGTCTGATTCTCACCTACAAAATTTGGTTTTCAGACAACCACCGACGCCCATAAAACATTTTTTATGGTTGCCGGTGGGGGGCAACTGTGAATACCTAAATTTTGAGGCTCAAAAAGCCAGTTTTCCCGGCCGTGGCTGTGGCGGCCGCCCTTAAAGGCGGCGGTACCGCCGGCGACAGCGGCTGCAGTCGCCTGTGAATACCCATTTATTTTGAGGCTCGAAGAGCCAGCTTTCCCGGATTGCAAGCAGTCCGGCCGGACCGAAGGCCATTTTGGAAGTTCACCGAAAATATGCCAATATGGTACTTAAAACGTCCGGGACGTCGCGAGGATCGCGGAACTGGTCTCGGAATTTTTTTTGGAGGTCCGGAACTCTCGGAAAAGCCTCCAGAGCAAATTTTGTCAAAACCACCGGCACGGCGGCTCCGCCGCCGGCCTCCGGCGACCCCGCCACCGAGCTCCGGCGGCCCAGCCTCCGGACGCCGGCGGCCCAGCCGCCGAGATCCATGAGGCCTAGCCGCCGGACACCGGCGGCCCAGCCGCCGAGACCCCGGCGGCCCAGTCGCCGGACACCGGCGGCCCGGCCGCCGATATGTCCATTTTTTTTTCTATAAATAGTGGCCCCGACCCTCCGTT
The DNA here is from genome assembly GCF_041381405.1 of Jatropha curcas. Classification (NCBI taxonomy): domain Eukaryota; kingdom Viridiplantae; phylum Streptophyta; class Magnoliopsida; order Malpighiales; family Euphorbiaceae; genus Jatropha; species Jatropha curcas. The sequence continues at coordinate 13,926,300 of NC_143154.1, read as the reverse complement.
TTCGGCACTCAGTCTGTGTTGACGGACGCTCCTTCTCCCTACGCTCTTTGCGATTCTTTACTGCTTTCTTGCATTTTTTTTTTTAGTTTGATTTTATTGTTGTGATACTTGGTCACTTAAAATTAAATTAAAATTAATTCCCTTAACGAGGAGCTTAACCTGGAGTTAAGAAGCGGTCGACGATTAAATCAGGTACGTAAGTTAAACTTTTGCCTATTTAATTTTAGCACTTCATGCATGCTTCTTTTCTACTCCTAATAATTCTACAACTGCATAAATGCATTCATACCATCATATAGGCAAGTAAATTGCCTCAATTAAAATATGATTAAGCTAAATGCCCGGTTAATTAATAATCGTGGTATTAAAGTTTAAATCCGACAATATTGGCTTAAAATATCTAGTCTTTCAATGGCTATGGTATGATTGCCTTTATTTCGAACAATTTTCGGCTTAAGTCCAATTAATCAATAATTGTGATCAAAAGGCCTTAATTAATCACGTTCTTTTGGTAACAACTTGCCTAAATCAACACATTTTGGCTAAAGGCCTTTTAAATAACCAAGCTTTTGGCAACAATTGCTTAAAATCAAAGTTTTGGCAAAATGTCTTAAAACTAAATCAATTTTTAGGTTTTAAAACCTAAAAATCAATCATTTTGGCGACAATCGCCTAATCGACACTTTTGGCAATTTATTGCCTAAATCACAAAAATCATTTTGGCTAAAAGCCTTAATTCATTTTTGGCAAGCAAATAAGTCCAATCAAACACATCTTTTTGGCTAAAAGCCATTAAAATCAACACTTTTGGCATCAAATGCCTAAAAATCAATCAATTCTTTGGCAAAATGCCTAAACAAAAATGCACAAAGCATACACACACTCCTGCATAAAGCATCCCCTTCAAAGCCCTCTAAAAGAGGCCTATCGAACTACGTGGACTTTGATCTTCCATTCAAACAGGAAGTACGTAGGCACGTTTGGGATTTCACCCCGGGCGGCAAGTCGAAATCACTTTAAACATGTCATTCACCCTGCAAAGCATTCAAGCATTCATTCATGGTTAGTTTATTCAGCATGACATAGTTTCGGGATCCATCTCGGGTTTGCACACCATGTCTTAATCATTGGGCTAATTAATCTAGTAACTAGGTTAATTAAAATTGGAGTCACTTAGGGTTTTTTCCTAGTTTACCCGAAAATAATTAAACAAGGTGGCGACTCTCACACATCACGTGCATTTCTTCCTTAGTCACATGCATTCGTATGCATTGATATTTGGGGAGGGGTTCACACCATCACAGCCGGCCCAACTGTTAACTTCAGCGTAGCAACCCCCAACACTTCCCTCCGGGTACTGTCATAAGCTTTCACTATTTGGTCCGATGGAGTGAAATCTGTTTCCTCCAACCCCAGACAGCTGGCTACCCTTAGTGGGCAGACATTTAGTGCTGACCCATTATCAATGAGAACCATAGGCACAGTTTTGTCTCTGGTCTGGACAGTGACATACAGGGCGTTATTATGACTGCCTCCCTCCTTGGGTAAGTCATCATCAGAAAACCCGATGCTCTGCATCTTAGACGATTGGGTAAGGGTGGATACTAGCACTTCGGGGCTAACCTCCACTGATGTCTGAAGTTGACTCAAAGCCTTGCAAAGAGCTTGGCGATGAGGAAAGGATGATGCTAGAAGTTCCCAGATTGATACCTTAGCCTGTGTCTTTTTTAGCTGTGCAAGTACCGGGTCTTCCTTTAGCTCCTCTGCCCTCTGGTAGGGTTTATTTGGGATTTTGTCCAGGACTAACGATTCGTATTGTCTCCCTCTCCTGGTTATAGCATCAAGCTCTTCGGTTAGGTCATTCAGATCCAAGACACAAATGTTATTCATTTCTAGGAACAGTTCGAAAGGATCGATCAGTTCCTGGTCAGCAACAATAGCATTTACCCCATGATTTGGTAAGGGATTAGTGCTAATGTTTGGCTTACTTCTTGGAATAATAGAGCCGTTGTCCACCAAGTCTTGGATACGGTTCTTAAGCGTCCAACACGCTTCAGTCTTGTGCCCATACCCCTGATGGTACTCACAGTATTCATCAGCTTTGTAATTTCTTGGTAATGGGTTTGGTGGTGGCCTTGCTTCCAAGGGCTTGATGTAGTTGGCCTTGATAGCCTCTCGAAAAACTAAAAGGATTGGCATCCCGAGATCAGTATAGGTTCTTCTGGACTAATTGCCATTCCTCATGTTCCCCACACGCAAAGGGTTAGTGGGGGTGATGCTTGCCACTTCGTGGACTTTACTAGCTTGGCTAGGTTTCTTGTACTTTGAGGTTCCTGAATCTTCTTTCAGTTGCCCCATTTGAATCAGATCTTCTACCTTCGTAGCAGTGGCAATGAGCGACTGGAAGGTTGGTAAGTATTGGGTTTGTAACTGTTGTTGGTAGACAGGCTGCAGGTTCTTTATGATTATGTTTACCTGTTCTTGCTCAGAAGGCTGGTTGATCATTTGGGCGACCTTGGTCCTTTTCCTCGTAAGGAACGAGGGAAAGGGTTCATTGTTTTTCTGTTTGGTGGTTTCTAGTTTTTTTCTCATTTTCTGAGCTTCCGACTCAGAAGCAGTTTTGGAAGGCACGTTATCCAGGTTAAGGGCAGGGTTTGTCGGTTCAACAGTGGGACCCTGATTAGAGGCAGCAGGTCCACTTCCCCCGGCCGAAGTCCCATTTCCATTACCGTTGCCCAATTCAGCTATCAGGGCAATCCTTTGGGCAGCCAATGCCTCATTCATTCTGGCCTCCATTCTGGCCTCGAGCTGTTCAATGAGGGTTTGGATGTCAGCAAGTGATGCCATTGGTGCAGGTAGGGTTGTTGGAGTTGTAGGTGAAGCTGGTGTAGCTGGTGAAGCTAGTGAAGCTGGTGATAGTACTGTAGGTGTGACTGGCACTTGGGTAGGCAATCGGATTGTGGGTACCTGTAAGGATAAGGGTAGCTGGATTAGGTACAGTGGTGGGTGTGTCAAGGTAACTAATGTAGATCGACTCTTTTGTCCAACTGTGCATGAATGAGAAGGGTATTTCATGCTCTCTTTGTGTTTACCCCATGTTTATGATATGTCGTGAATACGCATAACAACACGTCATAATCTGTTTAATGAATATGATTCACATCATTGGGTGCATACAGTCCTAAAGGATAGGTTCTATAGGCTATTACTCAAATAGAGAATCGGCTTATAAGGGACCCTTGAACCTTGAGTATGGATATACCTAACCACATGTGAAACAAAGAGTTTCGCGTGGGTCCAACGGTACGCATACCCATGGGCCACCCCCAAAAGGATTAGGGGTGGTTTGCGGTAACAGGGAGGACGCTTTGGCTGTCCGTCGACATAATCAATGAGACCTGCCGATCAGCGCTACTTGCTATCCAGACTCAGAAGTTTGAACAGAGAGAGAAGAAATTCATTTGAAATTCATTTTTTATGCAATGGAGAAAAGGATTCTCAATCGTGCAAATAAATCAACAAATTTAAATGTTTTAATCAAATTTGTCAATTAAGTTCAAATTTCCCCTCATCAAGTATTCTTAAAGAAAGAACACTCGATTTATGTCAAGGTACCCTGCAAAACAAAGCATAGTAAAATAAAACCCTAGAGAAGGGCTAGTTAGTTTACACAGCAATTGTAGTCCACTTATGCAAAAAAATTGCACAGTCCCCAGCGGAATCGCCAAACTGTGAACCCCTCCCCAAAACATCATAGCATATGAATGCATGTGACTAAGGAAGAAATGCACGTGATGTGTGAGTCGCCACCTTGTTTAATTATTTTTAGGGTAAACTAGGAAAAAACCCTAAGTGACTCCAATTTTAATTAACTTAATTACTAGATTAATTAACCCAGAGTTAAAGCATGGTCTACGAACCCGAGGTGGATCCCGAGACTATGTCATGCTGATGAACTAACCATGAATGAATGCTTTCCAGGGTGATTAATGTGATTTAGACCAATGAAATGTGATTTTGACTTGACGCTCGGGGTTAAATCCCAAACGTGCCTACATACTTCCGTTTGAATGGAAGATCAAAGTCGACGTAGTTCGATAGGCCTCTTTTAGAGGGCTTTGAATGGGGATGCTTTATGCATGAGTGTGTGTATGCTTTGTGCATTTTGTTTAGGCATTTTGCCAAAGATTGATTGTTTTAGGCATTTGATGCCAAAAATGTTGATTTTAATGGCTTTTAGCCAAGAAGATTTAATTCAGGCAATTGTTGCCAAAAATTGATGTGAATTAGGCGATTGTCGCCAAAATTTGATTTATTTGAAGGCTTTAAAGCCAAAACATTGATTTAGGCAATTTATTGCCAAAAAATTGATGATTGGGCGATTGTCGCCAAAATTGGTTGATTTAAGGCAATTTATTTGCCAGAAGTGATTAATTGAAAGCTTTTAGCCAAAAATTGTGATTTAAGCAATTTGTCGCTAAAAAAAGGATCAATCTCACTTATAGACAATTTGTTTGCCAAAAGTGATTAATTGATTTATAATGTAGGCAATTTATTGCCAAGAAAACGTGTTTAATTGAAGCTTTTTAGCCACAATTATTGATTAATTGGACTTAAGCCGGATTTGTTAGAAATAAATGCGATTATACCATAGCTATTAATTAATTAGGTATTTTAAGCCAATATTGTCGGATTTAGGCTTTAATACCACGATTATTTATTAACCGGGCATTTAGCCTAAACTTATTTATTTGAGGCAGTTTATTTGTCTAAAGATGTCATGAATGCATTTATGCAGTTATAGAATTATTAGGAGTAGAAGAGAAGGATGTATGAAATGCTAAAATTAAATAGGCAGAGTTTAGTTCATGTACCTGATTTAATCGACGGCCACTTCTTAACTCCAGGTTAAGCTCCTCGTTAACGGAATATTAATTAATTTAATTTTAAATGACCAAATAACAAAGCAAGAAAATAATAAAGCTAAATAAAAATGCAGAAAAGCAGTAAAGAATCGCAAGGAGCGTAAGGGAGAAGGAGCGTCCGTCAACACAGACTGAGTGAGGAAAACGGAGTGCCGGGGCCACTATTTATAGGCAAAAATCAGACTATTTCGGCGGCCGGGTCGCCGGGGTGGCTGGGTCGCCGGTGGCTCGGCGGCTGGGCCGCCGGAGGCAGGCGGCCTTGGCCGCCGGGTCTGGTGGCTATGCTAATTTTTGTTCCGGAGGCTTTTTCGGGAGCTCCGGACCTCCGAAAAAAATTTCGGGACCAGTTCTGCAATCCTCGCGACGTTCCGGACGTTTCAAGTACCATATTGGCATACTTTCGGTGAACTTTCAAAATGGCCTTTGGTCCGGTCGGACTGCTTGCGGTCCGGGAAAATTGGCTCTTTGAGCCTCAAAATTTGAGTATTCACAATAGTAAGTTGAGATTGGTGATTAAAAGCAAAGAGAAGTGAAGTTACTATTGAAGCAAGTAAGTTGTGGTTTTTGAGTTTTGTGAATTGTTAAGTAGAATTCATGGTTTAGACATGTTATTGATGCATTAAATCATGCTCCAACTATTTCTTGTGTCAAGTTTTGCTTTTAATGTTGATTTTTCATGCTTTGAAGAGGTTGGAGAACCATCCTCAAAGGGTAAAGAGAAAGCCAAGGATTAAGGCTTTCCAAGCTTTTTCAAGCTTGTTAATAAGGTTAGTGCAATAATACTTTCACTTGTTTAAGTTGTTTTTACATGGTTAGGGTTTTGAATATATTTTGGGAACTTTGTATGTTTTGTTTAAATTGCTGAATTTTAATGTGAGATATGTTCTGCTGTGGGATTGGAACTCATTTTTAACCCCTTTATACTTCCCATTTGTTTCTGACTTCTTCATGAAAGTTGTAGCTCTATTTCTCAGATTTCCAAAACATATTTTTATGTCTAATTCCAATACTTGTAGCTCAACTTATGATTTAAATACCAAAACTGGTTCTGTTATGGTGTCTTACCTATATATCCAAAATGATTGTCCATTTTGACCTCTCAAATGGCAAAATAACGTCTTATGTTCTTCATAAACGTTATAGCTTTACTTCTTATCTTTCCAACCCATCGTCTTGTGTCCAAATTGGAGATACATAGCTCAACTTATGGCTGAAACACCCAAACTGACTCTGTTGTGTCGGGCCACATGCATTACTAAATTGAGTGCCCATTTTGACCACTATAATGACAAGATTAGGTTCTGAGTTCTTCATAAAAGTTGTTACCCTGTGTCTTTAGAATTTTCTCGTTCTAGATTGGTTTCATTTGAGTGTTTGGTGAAGTCGGAATTCAAGAAACATTGGACTTGGTTCTGCTGAATCAGGTCTGATTTGTTGGTCTGTATTCTGAGCTTTTGTTTGCTATCTTCCTGTTTGATCTGGGCCATGGTCCCTTCTGAAAATTTGTATCATTTTGTCTTAGCTTTCTAATGAATCTGATTTCATTCAATTTGGAGACCCATAACTCAAATTATGTGTTAAAAACCCAGCAAAGGGCAAGTTTATGAAAATGCTGAAAAGTTCTTAATTTATGTACTTTTATACTATATTAAGTCTATATATATCTATAATGTTTTGAGTGAAAATTTTGAACTGATGAGTATTAAGAAACGAAGAGGTTTTGATTAAGAATTATTGCTTTTGTGAAAGAATGATTTTGATTTGGGCTCTACTATGCATGATTGAAACGTGGTATGATGAGATTGATTTTGTTATTGTGAAGCTATGATCATATGCTAGGGTTATCAGCCCTTATAATAGGCGGACGCGCTTATTTGTGTGATGGGGTGGTGCTTTCATAGGCCACGGTAGTGCTTTCATAGGCCACGATTGTGTGATGGGGGTGATGCTTTCATAGGCCACGGTGGTGCTTTCATAGGCCACGAGTATGTGATGGGGGTGGCGCTAATATAGGCCACGATCAAATCTGCTTATATTCATTCTGCATGAGTACGAGCCTTAACGAAAAATGTAATTTTATTGTTGCTATAAAAGAATGAAGACATATTTGTATTTATAATCTTCTCATTGCTTTCAAAGTATTTGAATTAAATGAATGCGATTTCGGTATTTATATAGTTGAGTAATTTAAGATTTGCCTTGGCTATTATTGTTAATTAAATTGTTGGTTATTTAGCACCACTGAGTCTTCTACTCAGCGCGTTGATTTTTATCACGCGCAGGTTAGGATCTGAGGGTGTTCTTCAAGACCAGAGGAGGAGCATCAGAGTAGATATCACATTTTGGGTAGGATATTTTGTAAATGGTGATTTTTGGCATGTATATAAATATTGTGTTGTGGAGGTTGGATATAATAAGTTTATAATGTATTAAGAGTTATGATTATTTAAGGAAATAACATCTTATTATATTTTTGGTGTATGATGATTATAGATTCCTTGAAAAGAAAGTGTTTAGAATATTATGCGTATGTTGATGGTTATTTAGAAGTGCTTGTGGTATGTTGTGTTGAATTGGAGTTTTGGGGGTTTGGAGAAAATTGGAAGTGTGTATATTTTCTTTGTGTGTGGCAAGTAAATTTTTAGGGGAAACTCTTGCGAAATTTTCGTAGGAAATTCCTTAAACATTATTTCTATAAAAAAAAATAAAAAAAAAACAAAATGTTAATTACTTGCCTCCTTATGAAAATTTAACCACTTCTAATTTGTGATCTAGCTTTAATAAGTGACATAAGACGGTGCTCTAGCACCGATTGTGGCATCCACCATCTGGTTCTCCGGGATTGGTCGGTGGGTGTTACAAGACAGCTAGCTACCCTCAGTGGGCAAACATTCAATGCTGACCCATTGTCAATGAGAACCATGAGCACAGTCTTTTCTCTGGTCTGAATAGTAACATAGAGTGCATCATTGTGACTGCTTCCTTGCTTGGGCAAGTCCGTCGGAAAACCCGATGCTTTGCATCTTTGATGATTGGGTGAGGGTGGATACCAGCACTTCAGGGCTAACCTCCACCGATGTTTGGAGTTGACTCAAAGCCTTGCAAAGAGCTTGGCGATGAGGAAAGGATGATGCCAGAAGTTCCTAGATTGACACCCTAGCTTGGGTCTTTTTTAACTGCGAGAGTACCGGGTCTTCCTTTGGCTCATCTGCCCTCTGGTAGGGCTTATTTTGGACTTTGTCCAGGACTAATGGTTCATACTGTCTCCCGCTCCTGGTTATTGCATTGACCTCTTCAGATAAGTCATTCAGGTCCAGGACACAGATGTCATTCATTTCTAGGAATAGTTCGAAAGGATCGATCAATTCCTGGTCAGCAACAATAGCATTTACCCCGTGATTTGGTAAGGGATTAGTGCTAATGTTTAGCTTACTCCTTGGAATAATTGAACCGTTGTCCACCAGGTCTTGGATGCAGTTCTTAAGCGTCCAGCACGCTTCAGTCTTGTGCCCGTTACCCTGATGGTACTCACAGTATTCGTCAGCTCTGTAGTTCCTTGGTAATGGGTTGGGTGGCGGCCTTGCTTCCAAAGGCTTGATGTAGTTTCCCTTGACAGCCTCTCGGAATACCAAGAGGATTGGCATCCCGAGATCAGTATATGTCCTTGTCGACTGACTGCCATTTCTCATATTTCCCACACGTAAAGGATTCATGGGGGTGATGCTTGCCACTTCGTGGACTTTGCTAGCTTGGCTAGGCTTCTTGTATTTTGAGGTTCCCAAGTCTTCTTTCAGTTGCCCCATTTGAATTAAATCCTCTACCTTCGTAGCAGTGGCAATGAGCGACTGGAACGTCGGTAGGTACTGAGTTTGCAATTGTTGCTGGTAGACAGGCAGCAGGTTCTTTATAATTATGTCCACCTGTTCTTGCTCAGAAGGCCGGTTAATCATTTGGGCGGCCTTGGCCCTCCACCTCGTAAGGAACGAGGAAAAGGGTTCATTGTTTTTCAATTTGGTGGTCTCCAGCTCCCTCCGAGTAACGTCCACCTCTATGTTATAATGATATTGCGTATTAAACGCATTGCAGATTTCTTCCCAGGTCTTCATTTTAGACCGATCTAGGCTGAAAAACCACCTCAAAGCAGCACCGGTGAGTGATTGTTGAAACAACTGAGCAAGGAGCTCGCTGTTCAGTCCGAACGGGTTTAGGGCACCCACATACATTTTCAGGTGCGTTTTGGGACAAGTGGTTCCGTCAAACTTGTCCATGTTGGGCATTTTGAACTTTGTTGGCAGTCTTGCTTCAGGGAACAAGGACAAGGAGTCCATGTCCACCACTTCCTTGTGTGTCTTAAGGGCAGTGATTGACCTTTCCAAGAGTTTTAATTTTTCTCTCATTTTCTGAGCTTCCAGCTCAGAAGCAGTTCTGGAGGGTGTAAATACTCAAATTTTGAGGCTCGAAAAGCCTGTTTTCCCGGACTGCAAACAGTCCGGTCGGACCGTAGGCCATTTTGGACATTTACCGGAAGTATGCCAATATGGTACTTGAAACGTCCGGAAAATTGCGAGGATCGCAGAACTGGTCCCGGAATATTTTTTGGAGGTACGAAACTCCCAAAAAAGCCATTTGAACAAAAAAATAGCAAGTCCGCCGGCGGCTGCCGCCGGCAGGGGCGGCGAGTGTCGCCGGCGGCGGCGGCGGCTGCCGCCGGCGGGGGCTCCAGCCCAATTTTTCCCTATAAATACAGCTCCGGGCACTCAGTTTTACTGACTCAGTCTGTGTTGACGGACGCTCTCTTCTCCCCTACGCTCCTTGCGGTTCTTTTGCTGCTTTTCTGCATTTAGTATAGGCTTTTAGTATTCTGCTGTTGTGATACTTGGCCACTTAAATTAAATTAATTTTAATTAATATTTGCCTAACGAGGAGCTTAATCTGGAGTTTTCAAGCTGAAGCTAAGACGCGGCCGCCGATTAACTCAGGTAATAACGAAACCCTGCCTATTTAATTTCAGCATCTCATGCATATTTCTCTTCTACGCCTAATTCTACAACTGCATTCACACCATCATCATCATTTTGGCAAATAAATTGCCTTAAGTGAATAAGTTTAGGCTAAGATGCTCGGTTAATCAATAATCGTGGTATTCATGCCAAACTCCGACAATATTGGCTAAAGTATCTACTCAATTAATGACTATGGTATAATCGCCTTTATTTCGAACAGTCCGGCTTAAGTCCAATTAATCAATAATTGTGGCTAAATGGCCTTAATTAAACACGTTTTCTGGCAATAAATTGCCCATATTGCAATTCAATTGATCACTTTTGGCAAACAAATTGCCTATAAGTAAATTAATCATTCTTAAGCGACAAATCGCTTAAATCGAATTTTTGGCAAAATGCCTTGAATTAATCAATCTTTTGGCTAAAAGCCTTAAATCACTCATTTTGGCGGCGATCGCCCAATCAACACTTTTGGCAAACAAATTGCCTAAATCAACTCATTTTGGCTAAAAGCCTTCAAATAATCAATTTTGGCGACAATCGCCTAAATCACATCAACTTTTGGCAACAATTGCCTAAATCAATGTTTTTGGCTAAAAGCCTTAAATCAACACTTTTGGCAACAAATGCCTAAAACAACAAATCAATCAAACTTTGGCAAAATGCCTAAACAAAATGCACGAAGCATACACACACTCATGCATTAAGCATACCCATTCAACGCCCTTTAAAAAAGGCCTATCGAACTACGTCGACTTTGATCTTCCATTCAAACGGAAGTACGTAGGCACGTTTGGGATTTAACCCCGAGCGGCAAGTCAAAATCCTTTAAACACTTTCATTTGGTCCAATTACATCATCTACCTTGCAAAGCATTCATTCATTGGTTAGTTCATCAATATGACATGGTCTCGGGATCCACCTCGGGTTCGTAGATTGTGCCTTAAACATTGGGATAATTAATCTAGTAATTAGGTTAATTAAAATTGGAGTCAACTTAGGGTTTTTTCCTAGTTTACCCTAAAATAATTAAACAAGGTGGCGACTCATACATTCACGTGTATTTCTACCCTTAGTCATATGCATTTATATGCCTATATTTTCGGGGGAGGGGTTCACAGTTTGGCGACTCTACTGGGGACACATGTAATCGTTTTACATAAAGTGGACTACAATTGTTGTGTAAACTAACCTGCCCTTCTTAGGGTATTATTTTACTATGCTTTGTTTTGCAGGGCACCCTAGCAAAAATTAAGTGTTCTTTCTTTAAGAATGCTTAATAAGGAGAATTTGGACCTAATTGAATTTTACTTTAAATCATTTAAATTTGTTTATTTATTTGCACGAATTGAGAATCTTTTTCTCCATTGCATAAAAAATGAATTTCAAATGAATTTCTTCTCTCTCTGTTCAAACTTCTGAGTCTGGATAGCAAGTAGCGCTGATCGGCAGGTCTCTTTGATTATGTCGACGGACGGCCAAAGCATCCTCCCTGTTACCGCAAACCATCCCTAATCCTTTTGGGGGTGGCCCATGAGTATGCGTACTGTTGGACCCATGCAAAACTCTTTGTTTCACATGTGGTTAGGTATATCCGTACTCAAGGTTCAAGGGTCCCTTTATAAGCCTATTCTCTATTTGTGTCATAGCCTATAGAACCTATCCTTTAGGGCTGTATGCACCCAATGATGTGAATCATATCATTAAGACAGATTATGACGTGATGTTGTGCGCATTCATGACATATCACCTCATAAAAACATTAAAAAGAACACAAAATATTCTTTTTAGTCATGCACAGTTGGACAAAGAGTCGATCTACCTCACATCAGCTACCCTGATACACGAACCACTATACCCTAATCCGATTACCCTTATACTTACAGGTACCCACTGTTCGAGTGCCTATCCAAGTTCCAGTCACACCTACAGTGCTATCACCAACCTCACCAGCTTCACCAACCTCACTAGCTTCACCAACCTCACCCAATCATCAAAGATGCAAAGCATCGGGTTTTCCGATGATGACTTGCCCAAGGAGGGAGGCAGTCACAACGATGCCCTTTACGTCCCTATTCAGACCAGAGATAAAATTGTGCCCATGGTTCTCATTGATAATGGGTCAGCACTGAACGTCTGCCCACTAAGGGTAGCCAGCTGTCTGGGGTTGGAGGAAACAGATTTCATTCCGTCGGACCAGATAGTGAAAGCATATGACAGCACCCGGAGGGAAGTATTGGGGGTTGCTACTCTAAAATTGGCAATTGGGCTAGCCCTAATGGAGGTCCCATTCCAAGTGATTGATGTGCCTACCAGTTTCAACCTGCTCTTGGGACGGCCATGGATACACCATACCAAGGCAGTACCTTCCTCTTTACACCAAAAGGTCAAATTCCCCTACGAGGGTAAAATTATAACGGTTCAAGGGGATGATTACAGCCAGCTCAAGAAGCCAAAGGGCCAGCCTCTCTTAGAGGTCAACCCGGAGAATGCCAACTTGCCCCTCTCGGGATTTCAATATGATACTGTGCAGTTCATAGAAGGAAAGGCTATAAACTCTCGAATTCTCTTTGATTTCGGGACGGTGCAAATAAACTGCATAGTGCCTTTGATGCTGAAAATGTCCTATCTGCCGGGAATGATTATGGCAAGGTCCGGAAAGACATACCCCACACTGCAAGCTTGGGAGTGTCCGGTGAATGAAGGGACCTTTGGACTAGGTTATGAGCCCACTAATGAAGACCGTGCTGAGAGGACCAGGAGAGGAAGGAAGGAGAGTATACAGATGCGGCCTTACCTTTTGACTTTGAATGGTCATTTCTGCAAACTGGGAGAAACAGTTCCTTACTGTGGCTTCCAGGAACCATTCTACTTCTCGACAGCTAAGAAAATGCTGCCCGGGCTGGAAATATTTGCTGATACCTGGGACAACAAGCCAGAAGTAATAACTAAACTAGAAGTGGAAGACTTCATGCAGCCCAGTCTCTTTGACGAGGTTGCGGTCATTACAGGAAATGATGAGAACCAAGACCTACTGAGCCTGATCAAGCCGCACAAAGGGCCTCTCACCAACTGGTACGCCGAGGAGGAGCGCGCTGCTGATAAACCCCCTCCCGAGTCAAACCTAGAGTCAAAGTCTGTAATCAAGTCCTGTACTGAGTCTAAGTCTGACCCCGAGTCTGAAACCGAGTCAGAGTCCAGTTCCAGTTCTGAGTCATCTGTGTCGGATTTAGAAAATCCAGACTTCAAATTTGATGTAATTTTTGAGGACGATTCCGTCCTAATCAATAAGAGCTTGCAAATTATTGGCTACCCCGCGTGTCTATCTTTCCAAGCATTTCCAAGCAAAAATAATGAAAATCAAATAAATGAAATAAGAAATGAGAAAGAAAAATAATAATTGGCAAAGAAGAAAATGAACATACATACATTGCATCTGACTATGTGAACAGGGAACAGGTCATTGAATGCTTGAAGAAGTTTGTCGATTGCTTCATGTGGAAGGCAAGTGACATCACGGGAATTGACCCGGCAATAGCGATGCACAAGATTCCAGTATACCCTGAGGCTAAGCCGGTAAAACAGAAGCTAAGAAGGCTGAAAACAGAATGGTCCTTGAAAATCAAGGAGGAAGTAGCCAAGCAACTGGAGAATAAGTTCATAGAACCCATTACCTACCCAACGTGGTTAGCAAATATTGTGCCGGTGCCGAAGAAAGATGGCAAAGTCAAAATGTGTGTGGATTACCGGGATTTGAATAAAGCATGTCCGAAGGACGACTTTCCCCTGCCGCATATTGACTTGTTGGTGGACCGAATGGCTGGACACGAGATGGTCTCCTTGACCGATCTTGCTGTCGGATACAATCAAATAATGATGCATTTGCCAGACAAAGAGAAAATGGCATTCATCACGGAGTGGGGAACCTACTGCTACAGGGTTATGCCTTTTGGGCTCAAAAATGCCGGGGCAACCTATCAAAGAATGGCAACAACCATTTTCCATGACATGATTCACAAAGAATTAGAAGTGTATGTGGACGATATGGTTGTTAAATCAAAAACAGCTGAAGAACATACAACAGCACTTGAGAAGTTCTTCCTTAGACTTCGAAAGTACAATTTAAAGCTCAACCCGGCAAAATGTCTGTTTGGAGCTACATCCGGAGTATTTCTGGGGCATATGGTCAGTCAGAAGGGCATAGAGATTGACCCTTCAAAAGCCAAAGCCATTCTGGAAATGCCAGCACCGAAGACGAAAAAAGAAGTTCGGGGTTTCCTGGGAAGACTACAGTACATCAGTCGGTTCATTAATCAATTGGCCGATACTTGTGGTCCGATCTTCAAATTACTCAGGAAAGGGGTATCCGTCAAATGGAATGAGGATTGTCAGAAAGCTTTTGACCGAGTCAAGCAATATCTGTTATCCCCGCCAGTTTTACAGCCACCAAGGCTAGGAAAGCCTTTGCTATTTGTGAACCCCTCCCCCGAAAACACAGGCATATGATGCATATGACTAAGGGCAGAAATGCACGTGAATGTATGAGTCGCCACCTTGTTTAATTATTTTAGGGTAAACTAGGAAAAAACCCTAAGTTGACTCCAATTTTAATTAACCTAATTACTAGATTAATCATCCCAATGTTTAAGGCATGGTCTACGAACCCGAGGTGGATCCCGAGACTATGTCATGTGTGAACCCCTTCCCCAAATGTCATAGGCATGTGATGCATATGATGAATGAGAAGAAATACACGTGATGTGTGTGAGTCGCCACCTTGTTTAATTATTTTAGGGTAAACTAGGAAAAAACCCTAAGTGACTCCATTTTTAATTAACCTAGTTACTAGATTAATTATCCCAATGATTAAGGCACAATCTACGAACCCGAGATGGATCCCGAGACTATGTCATGCTGATGAACTAACCGATGAATGAATGCTTTGCAAGGTGAATGATGGATTAATGAAATGTTTGAGTGATTTCGACTTGCCGGTCGGGGTTAAATCCCGAACGTGCCTACGTACTTCCGTTTGAATGGAAGATCAAAGTCAACGTAGTTCGATAGGCCTTCTTTGAAGGGCTTTGAAGGGGTATGCTTAATGCATGAGTGTGTATGCTTTGTGCATGAGTGTGTATATGCTTTGTGCATGAGTGTGTATGCTTTGTGCATGAGTGTATGTATGCTTTGTGCATTTTGTGTGTATGCTTTGTGCATGAGTGTGTGTATGCTTTGTGCATTTTGTGTGTATGCTTTGTGCATGAGTGTGTATGCTTTGTGCATGAGTGTGTATGCTTTGTGCATGAGTGTGTATGCTTTGTGCATGAGTGTGTATGCTTTGTGCATGAGTGTGTATGCTTTGTGCATAAGTGTGTATGCTTTGTGCATTTTATTTAGGCATTTTGCCAAAAATGTTGATTTTAATGGCTTTTAGCCAAAATGATTTGATTTAGGCAATTGTTGCCAAAAATGTTGATTTTAGGCGATTTTCGCCAAAATGGTTGATTTTAAGGCCTTTGGCCAAAAGATTGATTAATTTAAGCGATTTGTCGCTAAAGTGGTTGATTTTAAGACATTTTGCCAAAAGATTGATTTTAAGCGATTTGTCGCTAAAATGGTTGATTTTGGGCCTTTGGCCGAAATGTGTTGTTTTAGGCAATTAGTTTGCCAAAATGTGCGATTTAGGCTTTAATGCCACGATTATCGATTAATCGGGCGTTCGAGCTTAATCACAATTTATTGTCGAAACGTGATTGATTAAGGCTTTTAGCCACAATTATTGATTAATTGGACTTAAGCCAGATTTATTCGAAATAAAGCAATTGAACCGTAGCTATTAATTAACTAGGCTCTTTTAGCCAATATTGTCGGATTTAAGGCTTTAATACCACGATTATTGATTAATCGGGCATTTAAGCTTAATCAAATTAATTAAGGCAGTTTATTTACCAAAAAAAAAAATAATGACGTGGATGCATTTATGCAATTGTAGAATTATTAAGAGTAGAAGAGAAATATGCATGAAGTGCTAAAATTAAATAGGCAGGGTTTTGTTTACATACCTGATTTAATCGACGACCGCTTCTTAATTCCAGATTAAGCTCCTCGCTTAGGAAATATTAATTAATTTTAATTTGTTTAATTTTAATGTCCAAATATCACAATAAAAATGCAATAAAAATTAAATTAAATGCAAAAAGCGGTAAAGAAAACGCAAGGAGCGTGAGAGGGAGAAGGATTCGTCTATCAAAACAGACAAGGCGCCCCAGAAATAGGCTGAAAATGGTCTATTTATAGGCCATTTTCGGGTCTGCCGCCCAAGGGGCTGGGCGGCAGGTGCCGTATGGCTCGACGGCAGGTGCCGCCCGGGAGGGCGGCAGCTGCCGCCCTGTCGGTGGGGCGGCAGGCCCCGCCCACGCTGGGCGGGGGGTGCCGCCTGGGAGAGCGGCAGCTGCCGCCCAGTCGGTGGGGCGGCAGCCCCGCCTGGTCTGGGCGGCAGGTGTCGCCGAGGGGGGTGGGGGGGGGCCAGGCCCCGCCCGCGCGGGGCGACAGGCCCCGCGCGCGCTGGGCGGCACGCCTCGCCCCGCGCGCGCTGGGCGGGAGGCCTCGCCCGCGCTGGGCGGCAGGCCTTGCTCGCGCAAGTGGGGCGGCAGGTGCCGCCCAGGCTGGGCGGCTGCTGCCGCCGTGCCCGGCGGCAGGCGCCGCCGTGGCCGGTGTGGACACCGTGCCTCGCTCCGGGGGCCTTTTTGGGAGTTCCGGACCTCCAAAAAATATTCCGGGACCTGTTCCGCGATCCTCGCGATATTCCGGACGTTTTAAGTACCATATTGGCATACTTCCAGTAAATGTCCAAAATGGCCTTCGGTCCGGCCGGACTGTTTGCAGTCCGGCATTTACTGTAGCAAGGTCAAAATTTGAGTATTCACAGTTGCCCCCCACTGGCTATCATAAAAATGATTTATGAGAGCCAGTGGCCGTCTGAAGGAGCAAATTTTGAAGGCGAAACTCGGACCTTGGGCCAAATTGGGATTGTGGGGCCTTAGGCTGAGTTGTGAATTTTTGGACCCTAGGCCGAGTTTTGAATTTCGGGCCTTAGGCCGAATTGTGAATTTTCAGGCCTCTGCGGCCGAATGTGATTTTTCGGGCCTCTGTGGCCTGAATGTGATTTTTCGGGCCACTTTGGCCTGAATGTGATTCTTCGGGCCACTTTGGCCTGAATGTGATTCTTCGGGCCTCTGTGGCCTGAATGTGAATTTTCAGGCTTTTGGGGCCTGAATGTGAATTTTCGGGCCTCTTTGGCCTAAATGTGAATCTTCGGGCTACTTTGGCCTGAATGTGATTTTTCGGGCCTCTGCGGCCTGAATGTGATTTTTCGGGCCTCTGGGGCCTGAATGTGATTTTTCGGGCCTCTGTGGCCTGAATTGTGATTTTTCGGGCCTCTGGGGCCTGATTGTGATTTTTCGGGCCTTTGGGGCCTGAATGTGATTCTTCGGGCCACTTTGGCCTGAATGTGAATTTTCGGGCCTCTGTGGCCTGGATTGTGATTTTTCGGGCCTCTGGGGCCTGATTGTGATTTTTCGGGCCTCTTGGGCCTGAATGTGATTTTTGGGCCTCTGCGGCCGAATGTGATTTTTATTTTATTATTATTATTATTTTTTTTTTTTTATGAAATGATCAAATGCATGGAATTATATTTGCAACTTAAAGATGTTTTAGCCTCTTTGAGGAGTTAAAAAGAAATTTTGCCTCTTAGAGGACTTGAAAAGATGTTTTGCCTCTTAGAGGGCTCGAAAAGAGATTTGTTTTATTTTTGTGTTTTTTTTTCTTTGAGAACCAAGGGTCCACCTAAAGTCGAAATGATCAAATGGCTTGGTTTTGGATGAAGAATGGTTGGCTATTGGTTAGGGTTTCACCCTAGGTTTTATGTAAAAAGAGGTCGACAATAGTTGGGTTTCACCCTGGGTTGTGTATGTTAACACTTGCCTCTGAATCCGACCTGGAGGATTTCGCCCCCTGTTTGATGCCTTTTTTAGCTAAAATAGAATTTCTTCTTAATGAAAGACTAGAAATTCCGTGATTACTTCTGTGATGGGAGAATGGTGAAGGTTCTTATCACTTCTTGCCCCCAGAATGGTGCTGACCATGGAATACTTCAAAACATTGGTGTTGTACTTGTCCAATCGATTGAGGAATCAAAGAGAACAAAGTCATTTATATGACTCGAGGAAACAGACAACGTTGATGACATCGCTCGTCTGAAAGGATCGAAGAAACGATGGTCCGAGTGGAGACGAGGTATTAAAGAATTACCTCTCAACGATTATGTTTGACATTTTTAGGGTTGTTTTGGAAACCCCGGGGATTGACATTTTCCTCTTTTTTTTTTTTTTTTTTTTTTTTTTTTTTTTTCGAGGAATGACACAAAGAGTGACGCTTTCAAAATGAACTTTTGAGAATGACTCAATTTTTTGTTACTCCTTGTGGAATGACCACTGGTGATAGAGACTTGATTTTAGAGACTCGATTTAGAGACTCAAATTTTTCTTGTAGTGAATTTTGACTCGAAGGAACTTAGTGTTCATCCTACAAAAATGGACTCTCTAAAAGAATTCATGAAAGCACTTTTTGTTTTTTTTTTTTTTTTTTTTTTTTTTTTTTTTTTTTAACCTAGTAGCCACCCTTTCGGGTTTTCGACTCTAGCAGGCTCTTTGCCCTAACTTTTGCCTAGACCGCCCTTTCGGGTTTTCAGCCTAGCGGGCTCAATTCTTGCCTGAAGCCGCCCTTTCGGGTTTTCAACTCCAGCTTTTATTTTTTTTTCTTCGCTTTTTATATATATATATATATATATATATATATATATATATATATATATATATATATATATATATATATATTTTTATATATTTTTTATATTGGCAAAGAGAAAATGCTTTTTATGATGCAAACTTATGTTTGTGACCGCGCCTTTGTGGCTGCCTACGTATCTCCAAGAACTCTTCGGGGGATGGGGAGAATCAGGTCTTTCGTAGTTCCTTCCGGGATGCGAACTTCGTGCTCGGCTTGGTGCGGAATTCATCTCCGGCTTGATTTCTTCGCGGGATTTCTTCCCGGCTTGATGTCTTTGCGAGATTCCTTCTCAGCTGGACGTCTTTGCAGGATTTCCTTCCCGACTTGATGTTGATGCAGAATTCATTTCTGTCTTGATTTCTTCGCAGGATTCTTTCCCGGCTTGGTGCAGAATTTATTTCCGACTTGGTGCGGAATGACTTGCTGTTGGGGCAAAATTTAATTCCGACTTGATGCTGATTGTGGAATTCATTTCCGATTTGATTGTTGATGCAGAATTCATTTCTGACTTGATTTCTTCGCGGGATTCCTTCCCGGCTTGAGGTCTTTGCGGGATTCCTTCCCGGCTGGATGTGGATGCAGAATTCATTTCTAACTTGATTTCTTTGCGAGATTCCTTCCCGGCTGGATGTCTTTGCGGGATTCCTTCCCGGCTGGATGTGGAGGCAGAATTCATTTTTGACTTGATTTCTTTGCGGGATTCCTTCCCGGCTTGATGTCTTTGCGGGATTCCTTCCCGACTGGATGTCTTTGCAGGATTCCTTCCCGACTTGATGTCTTTGCAGGATTCCTTCCCGATTTGATGTTGATGTAGAATTCATTTCTGACTTGATTTCTTCGCGGGTTACCTTCCCGGCTTGATGTCTTTGCAGGATTCCTTCCCGACTTGATGTCTTTACAGGATTCATTCCTGACTTTGATGATGTTGAATCAACTTATTGACTCGAGCTCGCATGATAGTGATGACCCTAGGCAAATCTGATTTTGTTGTTGTAGTGGTTTTACCACTGGTTGACTGAAATATGACTTGTATTCATCACAAAGAGTTTTGAATACCCACATTGTGGTGGTAACTTGAGTGGCTTGGGGGTTTGGTAATGGCCTTGCTTCTAAGGGCTTCAGTAAATTTGCTTTCATTGCTTCTTGGAATACCAAAAGGATTGGCATGCCGAGATTAGTATATTGCCTCCTTGGCTGATTGTTTCCCGAATTCCCAACACGTAAAGGATTCGTGGGGATTATACTGGCTATTTCATTTGTCTCACTAGACCCAGCATGATTCTGCTTCTTGTATGAGTCTTCTTTGAGCCGACCCAACTGGATTAAGTCTTCCACCTTAGTTGCAGTCGCAATGAGCGATTGGAACGTAGGCAAGTACTGTGTTTGAAGCTGTGACTGGTAGACAGGCAGTAAATTCTTGATTATTATGTCAACTTGTTCCTGTTCAGAGGGTCGGTTGATCATTTGAGCAGCTTTGGCTCTCCACCTCGAAAGGAATGAGGAGAAGGGCTCATTGTTCTTTTGTTTAGTGGTTTCTAGCTCCCTCCGGGTAATATCCACTTCGGTATTATAATGGTATTGCGTGTTGAAAGCATTGCATATGTCCTCCCAATTCTTCATTTTGGAACGATCCAAGCTTACAAACCATCTTAATGCAGCACTAGTCAAAGATTGCTAAAACAACTGAGCAAGGAGCTCGCTGTTCAGGCCAAACGGGTTGAGGGCACCCACATACATTTTCAGGTGCGTTTTGGGACAAGTGGTTTCGTCAAACTTATCCATGTTGGGCATCTTGAATTTTGTAGGTAATCTTGCTTTGGGGAACAAGGACAAGGAGTCCATGTCCACCACTTCTTTGTGTGTTTTAAGGGCAGTAACAGATCTTTCTAATAATTCCAGTTTTTCTCTCATTTTCTGAGCTTCCAACTCAGAAGCAGTTTTGGAGGGCATGTCTTCCAAGTTAGGGATAGGGTTTGAGGATGCAGATGTAGCACCAGGTCCTTGATTGGAGGCAGCATTACCATTTCCCCCAACTGGAGCCCCATTTCCATTACTACCGCCTAGTTCAGCTAATAGAGCAATTCTTTGGGCAGCCAATGCCTCATTCATTCTAGCCTCCATTCTGGCTTCTAGTTGTTCAATGAGGTTTTGGATGTCGGTGAGTGATGCCATTGGTGCGGTTGGTGAAATTGGTCTTGTGGGTGAGAGCTCAGTTGGCGTTTCGGGTGTAGGTGGTCTTTGGAGGGGTACCTGTGAAAGGACATAGTCAAAAATGATTAGACTATCCTATATAAGGTGTTTTCATAGGGGATGCGAGATAGGGTAGTGTAAGGGTAAGGTATTTGGGCTTGACCCTTGTGATGGGGGTTGGTATGACCAAACAATGTAGGGTAGTGTTGGTAGGCTAGGACACCTAGGATAGGACCCAATGGGGTGTGATATGTAAGGTAGAGTGCTTAGGGTTGGACACCTCGACTTTTCGAAAGGCCCCAGGTTCTCAAAGAATTTTTTTTGGGCCTTAGGGGCCAAAATGTGAATTTTTGGGCCTTTGAGGCCAACATGTGAGTTTTTTGGGCCTTAGTGGCCAAATTGTGAATTTTTGGGCCTTATGGGCCAACATGTGAGTTTTTGGGCCTTAGTGGCCAAATTGTGAATTTTTGGGCCTTATGGGCCAAATTGGGAATTTTTGGGCCTTTGTGACCAAATCGGAAATTTTAGGACCAAAATGTGATTTTCCAGGTCTTAGGGACCAAAATGTAAGTTTTCAGGTCTTAGGGACCAAAAATGTGAATTTTCAGGTCTCAGGGACCAAAATGTGATTTTCCAACTTTGAAATGGAAAAAAATTTTTTTTTTTTTTGCGTGAAGTATGGGATAATGCGTGAATGCGCACAGCATCACAACATAATTCATTTTTAATGGAATGATTCAGCATCATCGGGTGCATACAGTCCTAAAGGATAGGTTCTATAGGCTATAACACAAATAGAGAATTGGCTTATTAAGGGACCCTTGAACCTTGAGTAAGGATATACCTAACCACATGTGAAACAAAGAGTTTCGCGTGGGTCCAACGGTACGCATACTCATGGGTCACCTCCAAAAGGATTAGAGATGGTTTGCGGTAACAGGGAGGACGCTTTGGCTGTCCGTCGGCATAATCAAAGAGACCTGCCGATCAGCGCTACTTGCTATCCAGACTCAGAAGTTTGAACAGAAGAGAAGAAATTCATTTGAAGTTCATTTTTTATGCAATGGAGAAAAAGATTCTCAATCGTGCAAATAAATCAACAAGTTTTAATGTCTTAATTAAATTTTTCAATTAAGTTCAAATTTCCTCATCAAGTATTCTTAAAGAAAGAACACTTGATTCGTGCTAGGATACCCTGCAAAACAAAGCATTGTAAAATAATACCCTAAAGAAGGGCGGGTTAGTTTACACAACAATCGTAGTCCGCTTTATGCAAAATGATTACATAATTCCCCAGCAGAGTCGCCAAACTGTGAACCCCTTCCCCAAATGTCATAGGCATGTGATGCATATGATGAATGAGAAGAAATACACGTGATGTGTGTGAGTCGCCACCTTGTTTAATTATTTTAGGGTAAACTAGGAAAAAACCCTAAGTGACTCCATTTTTAATTAACCTAGTTACTAGATTAATTATCCCAATGATTAAGGCACAATCTACGAACCCGAGATGGATCCCGAGACTATGTCATGCTGATGAACTAACCGATGAATGAATGCTTTGCAAGGTGAATGATGGATTAATGAAATGTTTGAGTGATTTCGACTTGCCGCTCGGGGTTAAATCCCGAACGTGCCTACGTACTTCCGTTTGAATGGAAGATCAAAGTCAACGTAGTTCGATAGGCCTTCTTTGAAGGGCTTTGAAGGGGTATGCTTAATGCATGAGTGTGTATGCTTTGTGCATGAGTGTGTATATGCTTTGTGCATGAGTGTGTATGCTTTGTGCATGAGTGTATGTATGCTTTGTGCATTTTGTGTGTATGCTTTGTGCATGAGTGTGTATGCTTTGTGCATGAGTGTGTATGCTTTGTGCATAAGTGTGTATGCTTTGTGCATAAGTGTGTATGCTTTGTGCATGAGTGTGTATGCTTTGTGCATAAGTGTGTATGCTTTGTGCATTTTGTTTAGGCATTTTGCCAAAAATGTTGATTTTAATGGCTTTTAGCCAAAATGATTTGATTTAGGCAATTGTTGCCAAAAATGTTGATTTTAAGCGATTTTCGCCAAAATGGTTGATTTTAAGGCCTTTGGCCAAAAGATTGATTAATTTAAGCGATTTGTCGCTAAAGTGGTTGATTTTAAGACATTTTGCCAAAAGATTGATTTTAAGCGATTTGTCGCTAAAATGGTTGATTTTGGGCCTTTGGTCGAAATGTGTTTTGTTTACATACCTGATTTAATCGACGACCGCTTCTTAATTCCAGATTAAGCTCCTCGCTTAGGAAATATTAATTAATTTTAATTTGTTTAATTTTAATGTCCAAATATCACAATAAAAATGCAATAAAAATTAAATTAAATGCAAAAAGCGGTAAAGAAAACGCAAGGAGCGTGAGAGGGAGAAGGATTCGTCTATCAAAACAGACAAGGCGCCCCAGAAATAGGCTGAAAATGGTCAATTTATAGGCCATTTTCGGGTCCCGGGATGCAGGTGCCGCCCTGTCGGTGGGGCGGCAGGCCCCGCCCACGCTGGGCGGGGGGTGCCGCTTGGGAGCGCGGCAGCTGCCGCCCAGTCGATGGGGCGGCAGGCCCCGCCTGGTCTGGGCGGCAGGTGTCGCCGAGGGGGTGGGGGGGGCCAGGCCCCGCCTGTGCGGGGCGACAGGCCCTGCGGGCGCTGGGCGGCACGCCTCGCCCACGCGGGGCGACAGGCCCCGCGCGCGCTGGGCGGCAGGCCTCGCCCGCGCGCGCGGCAGGCCCCGCCCGCGCTGGGCGGCAGCTCTCGCCCGCGCTGGGCGGCAGGCCTTGCCCAGGAAGTGGGGCGGCAGGTGCCGGCCAGGCTGGGCGGCTGCTGCCGCCGTGCCCGTCGGCCGGAGTCGCCGTGGCCGGCGGCCGGCTCCGCCGTGGCCGGTGTGGACACCGTGCCTCGCTCCGGGGGCCTGTTCCGCGATCCTCGCGATATTCCGGACGTTTTAAGTACCATATTGGCATACTTCCAGTAAATGTCCAAAATGGCCTTCGGTCCGGCCGGACTGTTTGCAGTTCGGCATTGACACTGTAGAAAAGTCAAAGTTTGAGTATTCACATCATGCTGATGAACTAACCTATGAATGAATGCTTTGCAAGGAAGATGATGTAATTGGACCAATGAAAATGTTTATGTGATTTCAACTTGCCTCCCGGGGTTAAATCCCCAACGTGCCTACGTGTTTGAATGGAGGATCAAAGTCAACGTAGTTCGATAGGCCTTTTTAAAAGGGCTTTGAATGGGTATGCTTAATGCATGAGTATGTGTATGCTTTGTGCATTTTGTTTAGGCATTTTGCCAAAAATTGATTGATTTGATTTTGGCATTTGTTGCCAAAAAAAATGTCCATTTAAGGCTTTTAGCCAAAAAGATTGATTTAGGCAATTGTTGCCAAAGATTGATATGATTTAGGCGATTGTCGCCAAAATTGATTATTTAAAGGCTTTTAGCCAAAATGATTGATTTAGGCAATTAGTTTGCCAAAAGTGTTTGATTGGGCAATTGTCGCCAAAATTGGTTGGTTTTAAGGCTTTTAGCCAAAAGATTGATTAATTAAAGGCTTTTGCCAAGACTTTGTTTTAAGCGATTTGTCGCTAAAAAAGATTAATCTCACTTATAAGCAATTTGTTTTCCAAAAGAGATCAATTGAATTGCAATGTAGGCAATTTATTGCCAAGAAAACGTGTTTAATTAAGGCTGTTTAGCCACAATTATTGATTAATTGGACTTAAGCCGGACTGTTCGAAATAAATGCGATTATACCATAGTCATTAATTGACTAGATACCTTTAGCCGATATTGTCGGATTTAGGTTTTAATACCACGATTATTAATTAACCGGGCATTTAGCCTAAAATTATTTAATTGAGGTAGTTTATTTGCCTAATGATGACATGAATGCATTTATGCAGTTGTAGAATTAGGAGTAGAAGAGAAGCATGCATGAAGTGCTAAAATTAAATAGGCAGAGTTTCGTTTATGTACCCGATTTAATCGACGGCCGCTTCTTAGCTTCAGCTTGAAAAACTCCGGATTAAGCTCCTCGTTTGGGGAATATTAATTAATTTAATTCAATTTAAGTGACCAAATTATCACAACAACACAATAATAAAAGCCTATGCTAAATGCAAAAAAGCAGTAAAGAATCGCAAGGAGCGCAAGGGAGAAGGAGCGTCCGTCAACACAGACTGAGTGAGTAAAAACGGAGTGTCGGGGCTGTATTTATAGGCAAAAATCAGTCTGAAGGGTGGCAGCTGCCGTCGAGAGGGCGGCCGCTGCCGCCGGGGCTGCGGGTGCGCTAGTTTTTCGATCCGGAGGCTTTTTTGGGACTTCTGGACCTCCAAAAAATATTCCAGGACCAGGTCTATGACCCTCGTAATTTTTCGGGCGTTTCAAGTGCCATATTGGCATACTTTCGGTGAACTTTCCGAATGGGCTCCAGTCCAGCCGGACTGTTTGCAGTTTTAGAAAACTGGCTTTTGAGCCTCAAAATTTGGGTATTCACAGTTGCCCCCCACCGGCAACCATAAAAATGATTTATGGGAGTCGGTGGTTGTCTGAAACACAAATTTTGAAGGCAAAAATCAGACGCGTCCAGAAGACCCGCCTTTTAGCCTATTTTTGGGCCTTTGGGGCCAGATTGAGAATTTTTGGGCCTTAGGTGCCAAAAT